>NC_088220.1:74166186-74466186 GCF_036934945.1 Oncorhynchus masou masou
AGGGCTACCTGGTGTAACTGCTAAACTGCTTGGTGACTACATTGAAAATAAGAATTTGTTCTTAACTGACTTGCCTAGTAAAATAAAGGTAAAATTTAAAAATTTAAAAAACTGTACAGCATGATTCATTATCTAACTTATGACGTAAGTTAGCTAATAAAGGTGACAATGATGTAGGCTATGTGTAGTGGTTAGTGATTATGATATGAAGATTTGGCTTGGAAAAATGTTTTCGCCTCGTCACAGATAGTTGATGTGTTGTGCACTCAAGTCAACAAGCGAAGGGAAAATGTGAGAGGAGGAGAAACGTAGATGTGAGAAGTAATACAACGTAGCTGCTATGAAAGTGAACTGTGTTTACGTGCAATCAGGGGTGTATTCATTCAGCCGAATCTGTTGAAAAACATTCTTAAACGGAAGCAAAAGGAACAAAACAGGGATAAACATACCTGAATCTGTCCAATAGAAACTCTCATTTGCAACTTTTGGACTAATGATTACACCTTAGGTCAGCAAAATGCAGACAAGAGTGTGCAAGGTGGTATTAAATGTGTCACTGTCTGTCACCTTGATTACGAAAATGTCTCTCAAGCTGTGTACCTACGTTTTAAACTGAACTTTCATTCATAGGATAGGTTGTAGTAACCTCATGATGAGGGGAAAATTGCAGTATCATGTAGTAGCCTAAACCTATCACTGTTACATTGAGCTGGGTGAATGGAATATGAATGACAGTCATCAAAAATTCTGTAATACAAATAAGGCCATGCTAATAAAAAACAATTGCGTCCTCCCTCATCTTAAACGGCACAGACCACAATGGATGTTTAAGTACAGTACCTGAGTACTTATAACAAGTCTTTGAGTGAGTACAGTTATGGCCAAAAGTTTTGAGAATGACACAAATATACATTTTCATAAAGTCTGCTGCCTCAGTTTGTGTGATGGCAATTTGCATATACTTCAGAATGTTACGAAAAGTGATCAGATGAATTGCAATTAATTGCAAAGTCCATCTTTGCCATGCAAATGAACTGAATCCCCCCAAAAACATTTCCACTGCATTTCAGCCCTGCCACAAAAGGACCAGCTGACATCATGTCAGTGATTCTCTCGTTAACACAGGTGTGAGTGTTGACGAGGACAAGGCTGGAGATCCGTTGTGCCATCCGTTTTGTCACCAAAGCCCCATACACTACTCACCATTGTGACCTGTACGCTCTTGTTGGTTGGCTCTCACTTCATACTCGTAGCCAAACCCACTGGCTACAGGTTATCTACAAGTCTCTGCTAGGTAAAGCCCCGCCTTATCTCAGCTCACTGGTTACTATAGCAGCACCCACTCGTAGCACGCGCTCCAGCAGGTATATCTCACTGGTCACCCCCAAAGCCAATTCCTCCTTTGGTCCTCTTTCCTTCCAGTTCTTTGCTGCCCATGACTGGAACGAATTGCAAAAATCTCTGAAGCTGGAGAATCACATCTCCCTCACTAGCTTTCAGAGAAAAAACAGAAAGTCTTCTTGGGGACAACAAAACTCTTCCTGGTGTCCACAAAAGGTCCAACCATCTGATGTTGTATTACAGCCCTATTTATCTGCTCAGCAGGAGGTGCTGGGTGGTGGTTGAGGTGATATGTTTCAAAATGTGTAAAAACAGTAGTTGTGTTTAACATCTAGGAGGATTCTGTGTAGTAGAAATATGCTCTACTGTACAGTCGTGGCCAAAGGTTTTGAGAATGACACAAATATTAATTTTCACAAAGTCTGCTGCCTCAGTGTCTTTAGATATTTTTGTCAGATGTTAGTATGGAATACTGAGTATAATTACAAGCATGTAATAAATGTGTCAAAGATTTGTATTGACAATTACATGAAGTTGATGCAAAGATTCAATATTTGCAGTGTTGACCCTTCTTTTTCAAGACCTCTGCAATCCTCCCTGGAATGTTGTCATTTAACTTATGTGCCTCATCCTGACTGATGGCAGCCCATTCTTGCATAATCAATGTTTGGAGTTTGTTAGAATTTGTGGGGTGATCTGTAAACTTCTCTGACAGAAAGAGTTTGATAGAACAGTAAAAGCAGAAAGAGTTTGCAGAATCACTATCATTAATAATGGCTGTGTGTGAGGTGTGAGGCAGCTTAGCCATCTAATGATGGTGCCTCAGTCACCCACAATACAGAGACACAGCAGAAAGAGCTGCAAACTCTTTCTGCTTTTACTGTCTATCAAACTCTTTTTGCTTTTACTGTCTTTCAAACTCTTTCTGCTTTTACTGTCTATCAAACTCTTTCTGCTTTTACATTTACATTTACATTTAAGTCATTTAGCAGACGCTCTTATCCAGAGCGACTTACAAATTGGTGAATTCACCTTCTGACATCCAGTGGAACAGCCACTTTACAATAGTGCATCTAAATCATTAAGGGGGGTGGTGAGAAGGATTACTTATCTTATCCTAGGTATTCCTTGAAGAGGTGGGGTTTCAGGTGTCTCCGGAAGGTGGTGATTGACTCCGCTGTCCTGGCGTCGTGAGGGAGTTTGTTCCACCATTGGGGGGCCAGAGCAGCGAACAGTTTTGACTGGGCTGAGCGGGAACTGTACTTCCTCAATGGTAGGGAGGCGAGCAGGCCAGAGGTGGATGAACGCAGTGCCCTTGCTTGGGTGTAGGGCCTGATCAGAGCCTGGAGGTACTGCGGTGCCGTTCCCCCTCACAGCTCCGCAGGCAAGCACCATGGTCTTGTAGCGGATGCGAGCTTCAACTGGAAGCCAGTGGAGAGAGCGGAGGAGCGGGGTGACGTGAGAGAACTTGGGAAGGTTGAACACCAGACGGGCTGCGGCGTTCTGGATGAGTTGTAGGGGGTTTAATGGCACAGGCAGGGAGCCCAGCCAACAGCGAGTTGCAGTAATCCAGACGGGAGATGACAAGTGCCTGGATTAGGACCTGCGCCGCTTCCTGTGTGAGGCAGGGTCGTACTCTGCGGATGTTGTAGAGCATGAACCTACAGGAACGGGCCACCGCCATGATGTTGGTTGAGAACGACAGGGTGTTGTCCAGGATCACGCCAAGGTTCTTAGCGCTCTGGGAGGAGGACACAATGGAGTTGTCAACCGTGATGGCGAGATCATGGAACGGGCAGTCCTTCCCCGGGAGGAAGAGCAGCTCCGTCTTGCCGAGGTTCAGCTTGAGGTGGTGATCCGTCATCCACACTGATATGTCTGCCAGACATGCAGAGATGCGATTCGCCACCTGGTCATCAGAAGGGGGAAAGGAGAAGATTAATTGTGTGTCGTCTGCATAGCAATGATAGGAGAGACCATGTGAGGTTATGACAGAGCCAAGTGACTTGGTGTATAGCGAGAATAGGAGAGGGCCTAGAACAGAGCCCTGGGGGACACCAGTGGTGAGAGCGCGTGGCGAGGAGACAGATTCTCGCCACGCCACCTGGTAGGAGCGACCTGTCAGGTAGGACGCAATCCAAGCGTGGGCCGCGCCGGAGATGCCCAACTCGGAGAGGGTGGAGAGGAGGATCTGATGGTTCACAGTATCGAAGGCAGCCGATAGGTCTAGAAGGATGAGAGCAGAGGAGAGAGAGTTAGCTTTAACAGTGCGGAGCGCCTCCGTGATACAGAGAAGAGCAGTCTCAGTTGAATGACTAGTCTTGAAACCTGACTGATTTGGATCAAGAAGGTCATTCTGAGAGAGATAGTGGGAGAGCTGGCCAAGGACGGCACGTTCAAGAGTTTTGGAGAGAAAAGAAAGAAGGGATACTGGTCTGTAGTTGTTGACATCGGAGGGATCGAGTGTAGGTTTTTTCAGAAGGGGTGCAACTCTCGCTCTCTTGAAGACGGAAGGGACGTAGCCAGCGGTCAGGGATGAGTTGATGAGCGAGGTGAGGTAAGGGAGAAGGTCCCCGGAAATGGTCTGGAGAAGAGAGGAGGGATAGGGTCAAGCGGGCAGGTTGTTGGGCGGCCGGCCGTCACAAGAAGCGAGATTTCATCTGGAGAGAGAGGGGAGAAAGAGGTCAGAGCACAGGGTAGGGCAGTGTGAGCAGAACCAGCGGTGTCGTTTGACTTAGCAAACGAGGATCGGATGTCGTCGACCTTCTTTTCAAAATGGTTGACGAAGTCATCTGCAGAGAGGAGGAGGGGGGAGGGGGAGGAGGATTCAGGAGGGAGGAGAAGGTGGCAAAGAGCTTCCTAGGGTTAGAGGCAGATGCTTGGAATTTAGAGTGGTAGAAAGTGGCTTTAGCAGCAGAGACAGAGGAGGAAAATGTAGAGAGGAGGGAGTGAAAGGATGCCAGGTCCGCAGGGGAGGCAAGTTTTCCTCCATTTCCGCTCGGCTGCCCGGAGCTCTGTTCTGTGAGCTCGCAATGAGTCATCGAGCCACGGAGCGGGAGGGGAGGACCGAGCCGGCCTGGAGGATAGGGGACATAGAGAGTCAAAGGATGCAGAAAGGGAAGAGAGGAGGGTTGAGGAGGCAGACTCAGGAGAAAGGTTGGAGAAGGTATGAGCAGAGGGAAGAGATGATAGGATGGAAGAGGAGAGAGTAGCGGGGGAGAGAGAGCGAAGGTTGGGACGGCGCGATACCATCCGAGTAGGGGCAGTGTGGGAAGTGTTGGATGAGAGCGAGAGGGAAAAGGATACAAGGTAGTGGTCGGAGACTTGGAGGGGAGTTGCAATGAGGTTAGTGGAAGAACAGCATCTAGTAAAGATGAGGTCGAGCGTATTGCCTGCCTTGTGAGTAGGGGGGAAGGTGAGAGGGTGAGGTCAAAAGAGGAGAGGAGTGGAAAGAAGGAGGCAGAGAGGAATGAGTCAAAGGTAGACGTGGGGAGGTTAAAGTCGCCCAGGACTGTGAGAGGTGAGCCGTCCTCAGGAAAGGAGCTTATCAAGGCATCAAGCTCATTGATGAACTCTCCGAGGGAACCTGGAGGGCGATAAATGATAAGGATGTTAAGCTTGAAAGGGCTGGTAACTGTGACAGCATGGAATTCAAAGGAGGCGATAGATAGATGGGTAAGGGGAGAGAGAGAGAATGACCACTTGGGAGAGATGAGGATCCCGGTGCCACCACCTCGCTGACCAGAAGCTCTCGGGGTGTGCGAGAACACGTGGGCGGACGAAGAGAGAGCAGTAGGAGTAGCAGTGTTATCTGTGGTGATCCATGTTTCCGTCAGTGCCAGGAAGTCGAGGGACTGGAGGGAGGCATAGGCTGAGATGAACTCTGCCTTGTTGGCCGCAGATCGGCAGTTCCAGAGGCTACCGGAGACCAGGAACTTCACGTGGGTCGTGCGCGCTGGGACCACCAGATTAGGTGGCCGCGGCCACGCGGTGTGGAGCGTTTGCATGGTCTGTGCAGAGAGAGAGAACAGGGATAGATAGACACATAGTTGACAGGGTACAGAAGAGGCTACGCTAATGCAAAGGAGATTGGAATGACAAGTGGACTACACGTCTCGAATGTTCAGAAAGTTAAGCTTACGTAGCAAGAATCTTATAGACTAAAATGATTGAAATGATACAGTACTGCTGGAGTAGGCTAGCTGGTAGTGGCTGCGATGTAGCTAACCTAGAAAATCGCTCTAGGCTAAACAATTGACTTAGATACAAAGACGGCTATGTAGCTAGCTAGCTACGATCAAACAAAACAAACCGTTGTACTGTAATAGTTACTACAGTGCTGCTATTCGGGGCTAGCTGGCTAGCTACGTTAAGAGAACGACAATAGCTGGCCAGCTAACCTAGAAAATCGCTCTAGGCTACACAATTGTCTTAGATACAAAGACGGCTATGCAGCTAGCTAGCTACGATCAAACAAAACAAACCGTTGTACTGTAATAGTTACTACAGTGCTGCTATTCGGGGCCAGCTGGCTAGCTACGTTGAAAGACCGACAATAGCTGGCCAGCTAACCTAGAAAATCGCTCTAGACTACACAATTTTCTTAGATACAAAGACGGCTATGTAGCTGGCTAGCTACGATCAAACAAATCAAACCGTTGTACTGTAATGAAGTGAAATGAAAAATGTGATACTACCTGTGGAGCGACGCGGAATGTTGACCGGGTAGTTGGAGTTCAATTCGGTAGAGGTTGGCTAGCTGTTGGCTAGCTAGCTAGCAGCATTTCCTACGTTAAGGACGACAAATAGCTGGCTAGCTAACCTCGGTAAATTAAGATAATCACTCTAAGTCTACACACTCTAAACTGCACAATTATCTTGGATACGAAGACAGCGAAGACAACTATGTAGCTAGCTGACACTACGCTAATCGAGTCGTTCAGTTGAGTGTAATAGTTTCTACAGTGCTAGTGGACAGTGGATGTTAGCTAGCTGCTTAGCTAGCTGCTGGGCAGATACGTTAGGACGACGAAATACGATAATATGCAATTGTCGTTGATACAAAGACGGCTATGTAGCTAGCTAAGAAGAAATTGCTAAGATAAGACAAATCAAACCGTTGTACTATAACGAAATGTAATGAAATGTAATGAAAAGTTATACTACCTGCGGACCGAAGTGTAGATGCGACCGCTCGCTCCAACCGGAACTGTTCTATCAAACTCTTTTTGCTTTTACTGTCTATCAAACTCTTTCTGCTTTTTCAGTCCAGACCTACATTCTAACCACTAATAAAACCTACCCAGCATATCTGGTATTACTGCACTGCTGCTGGCTGACATTCTGTTCAGATGGAGAGGATCTGGCTAAGAGTGGGTAGTACTGGGGCTTTGTAGATGTCACCATTCAGTTAAGGCTTTGTTCTCGAGCTGCTGTTTCTGTTTTGTGATTTTTTTTGCTAGGCCTTGAGAGTAGATTTAGTCCTGTCTTGGGCTTTGTTGAGGTGTTTGGTGCAGTGGGAATGTGAGTAGAGGGATTAGGATGTTCTCTTTGAGAAAGACACTGGTGGATGGAAAACATGACAGACTCCCATAGGAAACAGATCATTACTATAAACACAAGCACACACAGACACACACAGACACACACCATGGTTGGGGTCAATTCCATTTTAATTCCAGTCAATTCAGAAAGTACATCAAATTCCAATTCTAATTCCAAATGTTCCTAATTGAAAAGCAAAAACAGAGAGGGAGGGAGACATACAGTGAGGGTAGACATACAGTGAAGGGAGAGAGAGATACAGAGAGGGTAGACATACAGAGAGGGAGAGAGACATACAGAGAGGAAGAGAGACATACTTAGAGGGAGAGAGACATACTTAGAGGGAGAGAGACATACGTAGAGGGAGAGAGACATACTTAGAGGGAGAGAAACATACAGCGAGGGAGAGAAACATACAGAGAGGGAGGGAGACATTCAGAGAGGGAGAGAGACATTCAGAGAGGGAGGGAGACATACTTAGAGGGAGAGAGACATACTTAGAGGGAGAGAGACATACTTAGAGGGAGAGAGACATACTTAGAGGGAGATAGACATACTTAGAGGGAGAGAGACATACTTAGAGGGAGATAGACATACTTAGAGGGAGAGAGACATACTTAGAGGGAGGAGACATACTTAGAGGGAGGGAGACATACTTAGAGGGAGGACATACTTAGAGATAGACATACTTAGAGGGAGAGAGACATACTTAGAGGGAGATAGACATACTTAGAGGGAGAGATAGACATTCAGAGAGGGAGAGAGACATTCAGAGAGGGAGAGAGACATTCAGAGAGGGAGGGAGACATACTTAGAGGGAGAGAGACATACTTAGAGGGAGGGAGACATACTTAGAGGGAGAGAGACATACTTAGAGGGAGAGAAACATACAGAGAGGGATAGACATACAGAGAGGGAGAGAGAGATACAGAGAGGGAGAGAGAGATACACAGAGGGAGGAGACATACTTAGAGGGAGACATACAGAGGGAGGAGACATACTAAGAGGGAACATACTTAGAGGGAGAGAGAGATACAGAGAGGGAGAGAGAGATACAGAGAGGGAGGGAGACATACAGAGAGGGAGAGAGACAGAGATGGAGAGAGACATTCAGAGACGGAGAGAGACAGAGAGGGAGGGAGACATACAGAGAGGGAGAGAGACAGAGATGGAGAGAGACATACAGAGAGGGAGGGAGACATACAGAGAAGGAGAGAGGCAGACAGAGAGGTAGAGAGACACAGAGAAGGAGAGTGAGCGACAGAGAGGGAGAGAGACAGACAGAGAGGTAGAGAGACAGAGAGAAGAAGAGAGACATACAGAGAGGGAGGGAGACATACAGAGAGGGAGGGAGACACAGAGAAGGAGAATGAGCGACAGAGAGGGAGAGAGACAGACAGAAAAAGAGAGTGCGTGATGGCTATCTACCAAAAGGAAACTAAGCACTTTTCGCAGCACGCAGGCAGGCACAGTTTTGAAAGCTCCCTTTCATCCAGACGTTGCTGATCCGTCCTTTTTTTAAAGAGGTAAAATAATAAAACCCTTTTCATCACTTGGAAGAGAAGAAGTGACAGAAATCCCATAATAATTATAGCCAGTCCCATGTGGGAATAGTATAGCGCTAAGCTGCACTAGCAGTCTTCACTGTGTTGGGCCTAATTACTGTGGACCACAAATCACATTCACTTAATTCTCCAACCAGGGCATTTCCTATTACCTCATTAATTCCATTACAAAAGGGGATATCTTAGCCAAGACGTGATGAGGGAGAGGAGGAGATCTGCTTTGGGTTTTGCATGGATTCACATTAGCTTTTACAACTAGCACAATTAGCCTAGCGGTTGTTAGCGGTCATCACGGCTACATATGTAGGATCTAATCTGATCACCCTGTCGCATGAGATCGTTCCTGTGCAGGAAATGTAAAAGTTGTAGTGTATTCAAGGTTTAAAATAGCTTCTAAGGTTTGTAATTTCCACTTTGAAATATCAGTCTTTATTTTCTCTTACAGTAAAATGTATCAACCCCTAAAAAAATGTCCATTCATTATGATCCACAAAATAATTCACAATCCCTGTAGCTGCAGAATTATTTTCCTGTTGTAGCAAACTGGCTCAAATTAAAATCTTACATACGTAGCCCGCTACTCTCCCAGTAGGCCTCTTTACACTCCTTATGTCCTTAAGAACTAGTCCAAAGATAGTTGAGTAATTTCTCGGTAGGAGATGAAGGTAGGACTGGGAAAGGGAGAAATGATTTCAGATCCTTTTATGTTATTTCACCCAAGACCTAAGTTTAGAAATGGTGAGGATGGCTGACAGTAATCAGAGCTCTGCAACATGTTGTGTTGCTGAGGCAACTGCCAATCATCCCAATCTGTCTTCCTGAATGTGCCAACTGTATACATGGTTATTCAGGAACGGATGGTTGAATGTCAAAACAGGTAAGGTACACACTGTACTATTAAAGAGCACATTCTGTAGGTGGAACAGTATTAGATGGTGAAGGCAAGTCTGAAAGAATAAACAGCAAGAAACCCACATACTGTAGTGTGAGTAGGGCACAGCACAGGTGGCACCAGACAGGCTCCATCACAACACACATACTGTAGTGTGAGTAGGGCACAGCACAGGTGGCACGCTTGGCATCAGACAGGCTCCATCACAACACACATACTGTAGTGTGAGTAGGGCACAGCACAGGTGGCACGCTTGGCATCAGACAGGCTCCATCACAACACACATACTGTAGTGTGAGTAGGGCACAGCACAGGTGGCACGCTTGGCATCAGACAGGCTCCATCACAACACACATACTGTAGTGTGAGTAGGGCACAGCACAGGTGGCACGCTTGGCATCAGACAGGCTCCATCACAACACACATACTGTAGTGTGAGTAGGGCACAGCACAGGTGGCACGCTTGGCATCAGACAGGCTCCATCACAACACACATACTGTAGTGTGAGTAGGGCACAGCACAGGTGGCACGCTTGGCATCAGACAGGCTCCATCACAACCCACATACTGTAGTGTGAGTAGGGCACAGCACAGGTGGCACGCTTGACATCAGACAGGCTCCATCACAACACACATACTGTAGTGTGAGTAGGGCACAGCACAGGTGGCACGCTTGGCATCAGACAGGCTCCATCACAACCCACATACTGTAGTGTGAGTAGGGCACAGCACAGGTGGCACGCTTGGCATCAGACAGGCTCCATCACAACACACATACTGTAGTGTGAGTAGGGCACAGCACAGGTGGCACGCTTGGCATCAGACAGGCTCCATCACAACACACATACTGTAGTGTGAGTAGGGCACAGCACAGGTGGCACGCTTGGCATCAGACAGGCTCCATCACAACACACATACTGTAGTGTGAGTAGGGCACAGCACAGGTGGCACGCTTGGCATCAGACAGGCTCCATCACAACACACATACTGTAGTGTGAGTAGGGCACAGCACAGGTGGCACGCTTGGCATCAGACAGGCTCCATCACAACACACATACTGTAGTGTGAGTAGGGCACAGCACAGGTGGCACGCTTGGCATCAGACAGGCTCCATCACAACACACATACTGTAGTGTGAGTAGGGCACAGCACAGGTGGCACGCTTGGCATCAAACAGGCTCCATCACAACACACATACTGTAGTGTGAGTAGGGCACAGCACAGGTGGCACGCTTGGCATCAGACAGGCTCCATCACAACACATCTATTGCAATCTGTAGAAAACAAAGTTGTGCTGACAAAACAGATGGTTTGACAAAACAGATGGTTTGACAAAACAAAAATGAGCTTTCAGTCACTTCCATGTGTCATCACTATCTCTTATATCTGCTATGTGTTTCACCCCAGAGTGACTCAGTACACAAAAATGTGAGCGTTCCTATATTCCGACTGTCGTTTCATCATGAAGTGTGCTGTAAACACACAGGCTCTTCATGGGAACGATATGACAAGAAATAAAAAAATAACTAGCAGAAGTCTACTGATGATGACATATGATGTATTAACGTTGTGTGTGGGATGAAAAGAGGCTATTGGTAAGATCTTGGCTTAGGAAGGGGTTAAATGTGTTTTCTCTGTCACGGTGTTGTTGGCTCGGTGGGAATGTGTGAAGAACTGTTGCTTCAGATGGTTTGACAGCTGTTTCAGTGTTGTTGGCTCGATGGGAATGTGTGATGGGTGAAGAACTGTTGCTTCAGCACCATACAGCTGTTGGGTGTTGTTGGCTCGGTGGGAATGTGTGAAGAACTGTTGCTTCTGCACCATACAGCTGTTGGGTGTTGTTGGCTCGGTGGGAATGTGTGAAGAACTGTTGCTTCAGCACCGTACAGCTGTTAGGTGTTGTTGGCTCGGTGGGAATGTGTGATGGGTGAAGAACTGTTGCTTCAGCACCATACAGCTGTTCGGTGTTGTTGGCTCGGTGGGAATGTGTGAAGAACTGTTGCTTCAGCACCGTACAGCTGTTAGGTGTTGTTGGCTCGGTGGGAATGTGTGATGGGTGAAGAACTGTTGCTTCAGCACCATACAGCTGTTCGGTGTTGTTGGCTCGGTGGGAATGTGTGAAGAACTGTTGCTTCAGCACCATACAGCTGTTAGGTGTTGTTTTTGGAGATGACAAGAGTCTTGTTAGTTCAATTCATGACATCAAAATAAACTCCTTTCCATGAGGTATGAATCTAGGATGCCTCAGAGACTTTGTGATTGAGGGAGGAGTAGTGTGTGATTGAGGAAGGAGGAGTGTGATTGAGAGAGGAGGAGTGTGTGATTCAGGGAGGATGAGTGTGTGATTCAGGGAGGAGGAGTGTGTGATTGAAGGAGGAGGAGTGTGTGATTGAAGGAGGAGGAGTGTCTGATTGAGGGAGGAGGAGTGTGTGATTGAGGGAGGAGGAGTGTGATTGAGGGAGGAGGATTGTGTGATTCAGGGAGGAGGAGTGTGATGCAGAGAGGAGGAGTGTGATTGAGGGAGGAGGAGTGTGCGATTGAGGGAGGACGAGTGTGTGATTGAGGGAGGACAAGTGTGTGATTGAGGAAGGAGGAGTGTGATTGAGAGAGGAGGAGTGTGTGATTCAGGGAGGATGAGTGTGTGATTCAAGGAGGAGGAGTGTGTGATTGAGGGAGGAGGAGTGTGTGATTCAGAGAGGAGGAGTGTGTGATTCATGGAGGATGAGTGTGTGATTGAGGGAGGGGAGTGTGTGATTCAGGGATAAGGAGGTAAGCACCATCTCAGTCCATAAAGACAGAATAGACAGCAGTTGATGGGCTGTTCTTCCAAAGCCATTTTCATGTCAGAACATTCTGCCTATTATATATCTCTTTGACACAAGTCAAATGGAAGACAGTTACTCATAATCATAGATTCCATAACGACTTCATCCATCTTGTCTTTTCATCAGGAGCAAACAGAGCTGTGTGACCAAGACCAAAGAGCTGTCAAAGGACACCAGAAACAAAATTGTAGACCTGCACCAGGCTGGGAAGACTGAATCTGCAATAGGTTAGCAGCTTGGTTTGAAGAAATCAACTGTGGGAGCAATTATTAGGAAATGGAAGACATACAAGACCACTGATAATCTCCCTCGATCTGGGGCTCCACGCAAGATCTCACCCCGTGGGGTCAAAATGATCATCAGCAAGGGCATTGAAGATGAAACGTGGCTGGGTCTTTCAGCATGACAATAATCCAAACACACCGCCCGGGCAACGAAGGAGTGGCTTCGTAAGAAGCATTTCAAGGTCCTGGAGTGGCATAGCCAGTCTCCAGATCTCAACCACATAGAAAATCTTGGAGGGAGTTGAAAGTCCGTGTTGCCCAGCAACAGCCCCAAAACATCACTGATCTAGAGGAGATCTGCATGGAGGAATGGGCCAACATACTTGCAACAGTGTGTGAAAACCTTGTGAAGACTTACAGAAAGAGTTTGACCGCTGTCATTGCCAACAAAGGGTATATAACAAAGTATTGAGATCAACTTTTGTTATTGACCAAATATTTATTTTTCACCATAATTTGCAAATAAAATCATTAAAAATCCTACAATGTGATTTTCTGGAATTTTTTTTCTCATTTTGTCTGTCATAGTTGAAGTGTCACTATGATGAAAATTACAGGCCTCTCTCATCTTTTTAAGTGGGAGAACTTGCACAATTGGTGGCTGACTAAATACTTTTTTGCCACACTGTATATATATTTTAACTTTAACTATTTACACATCGTTACAACACTGTTCATAGACATAATATGACATTTGAAATGTCTCTTTTCCTTGATATCTTTTGTGAGTGAGATGTTTATTTAACTTTTGTTCATTATCTATTTCACTTGCTTTGGCAATGTAAGCATATTTCCCATGCCAATATATCCCTTTGAGTTGAATTGAATTGAGAGAGACAGCGATAGTGAGGGAAAATGAAAAAAGCACTACTCTGGATTACATGCACATAAGCAGAAGAATCTCTCCAAGGGGAATAGTAATTAACTCTTGCTTTTGAGAGTGACAGAAATAGAAATATATAGAGAGAGTATGTGTCTCAAAGATGTCCACTAAAGGGGGAGAGTGACAGAGAACCATTCCATGTGACTGTTTCCCTAAGCTAACCATGGAACCTTCAGCTGTCTGTGCTGAGTGAGTCCGCATGAAACCCAAGGTATCTTGTAAACACAGTACACATCACAGAACACCAGGTCTGCACCAGATCTGCACCAGTTCTGCACCAGCTCTGCACCAGATCTGCACCAGGTCTGCCGTACTCTAATGAGGCCATGTTGACACCTCTAATGGAAACACCTTGCTCTCAGCGGTGGCACCAACCAAACAGGAGCTAAGATGTTGTTCTCCATCTAGATCAACCCATTCCTCATTTTGCTTCAGTCTTTCACCATCTATGTAGCTTACTGCTAACTTAATTCTCCTCCTTTCTCCCCCTCCTTCTCCTTTCTCCTTCTCCTTTTCTTTCTCCTCCTCCACCTCCTTCTCCTCCCAACTCATGTTTCTGCTTTCTTTTCTTCCTTCTCCCTCTCCTTCTCCTTATGTGTTCAACACAGCATCTGCATATGGCCCAACACCCAAGGTGGCGTCAGAGAGGAAGATAAACAGCAGACCCTATGATGTCAGTTGATGAACAGAACCCAAGAGAGACTACAGAGAGACTGCAAAGAGACTACATTAATGAAAGCACCGTCACCACTGGAAAATTACACACACAGCCAGGGAAAATTCATTTGCTCCACAGTGAAGCTGTGCTGAGCACGTGCACACACACACACACACACACACACACACACACACACACACACACACACACACACACACAGGGTGGATGAGAAGGAGGCGGGAGGGAGGTAAAGGTAAATAAGACATGACTTCTGAGCAATGACAGAGTTTGGAGGGGCTGCTTGAGCATAAGTGTGTGTGTGTGTGTGTGTGTGTGCGTGTGTGCAAGTGTGGTGTTGGCCTAAGAGGAGGATTCAGCGTTGGTGTTCGTGCTCTGGTGCCCACGCCACAGGTGGCCTCCTCTCTCGCCTGTGCCCAGCGGGGTACAGCAGAACATAAACAAACAGATGGAGAGAAGGAAAGACTGGTAAGAAGTCACACACACAGAGAGCGAGAAAGAGAGTGAGAGAGAGAGAGAGAGAGAGAGAGAGAGAGAGAGAGAGGGCAGTGTGGCATGGCTAGATCGGACACACACACACAGGCAAGCGTACACTCACACAAGGTAGGGAATTGCCTCCCACTGATGTCTTTTTCACTCACACACACAAATACACAAATACACATACACACACACACACACACACACACACACACACACACACACACACACACACACACACACACATAAGCAAAGACACACACAGACTCAAAAACAAACAGAAGTACAAAAGAGGGCACTCAAACAAAAATGTAAAGGGACAAACAACACCAAAAGCACACAGTCAGACGCACAGACTTTGAAAAACACTAAAGGAACACACGCAGACAAAGGACAGAACTATGATGACCTTAGGCAGTAATTGATATTTCAGCACACACACACACTCACACGGCACTATTTGCCTACTCTGTCTGTTCCTCCGTATGTATCACAGCAGCAGGTGGCCCATTAGAAGGACCAGGGTCCAGCAGTATGCCAGACACCCTTTGGGGATGAGTCTGCCAACATCACCAGGAAGCAGCTGGATAGTGTCTCAGGATGTGTCTGAAATGGCACCCTGTTCCCTATGTAGTGCACTACTTCTGACCGGAGCATCACTTCAGACAAAACCTCTATTTCCTTCTGATGTCTGGGTAGTGTTTGCATCACATTGCAGTTGAGTGGTGCAGCAGCATGGTTTCTGGTGAGATGGAGTGTTTGAGGTGTTGGCACAGCTTTGTATAGCTGACTTATATTTAGAGTTTGAGGGGAGGACACAGGTGTGAAGTGTCTTCTGATACCCGAGTTTTAGGGGACTGCTGGTGGGATATTAAATAATCCTCTAGTATCTAGGACCAGTTTTAACATTTGAACTGTGTTATGATGCTAGCCCGTCACCTCCCAGCACACCCACAGTTAGCCCATAGAGGATGGGTGGTGCTTACATATTTAGGTAAAAGGTTGGGTGCAGTGGAATGGAATGGTTTCTCTGGTACTAGGTGTTGGGTGCAGTGGGATGGGTTCTCTGGTACTAGAAGTTCTATATAAGGCCTTCCTATCATTGACTGGTAGAGGGATGCTCTACCCTACTCCACCCAACTCTATTCTACTCTACTCTCGGAGATAGATGTTAGGGCTGGACTCTGCCATAACCTCACACAGTATTGAGAAGTCTGGGGGCCAAAGGTCATCTACAGGGAGACACACACACACTGCACCTTATCCACACACACACACACACACACACACACACACACACACACACACACACACACACACACACACTGTACCTTATACACATACGCACTCTGGCCAGGGTTTTGGAGTCTATAATCGGATTTCAGCAGTAGATCCGTGATCTGAAGATGGGCAATAGTCACCTTGGCAGACAACACACACATGTGCACAAACACCCAGACGCATGTCCTTCCAAAATGGTATTGAGCTCGAGGACAGAGGGAGAAAGAGAAGAAGGACAGGGGGAGAGTTGAGGGAGAAAGGGAGGGAGGGGTATAGGGCAGAGGGAGAGTTGAGGGAGAAAGAGAAGAAGGACAGGGGGAGAGTTGAGGGAGAAAGGAAGGGAGGGGTAGAGGGCAGAGGGAGAGGTGAGGGAGAAAGAGAAGAAGGACAGGGGGAGAGTTGAGGGAGAAAGGAAGGGAGGGGTAGAGGGCAGAGGGAGAGGTGAGGGAGAAAGAGAAGAAGGACAGGGGGAGAGTTGAGGGAGAAAGGAAGGGAGGGGTAGAGGGCAGAGGGAGAGGTGAGGGAGAAAGGGAGGGAGGGGTATAGGGCAGAGGGAGAGGTGAGGGAGAAAGGAAGGGAGGGGTATAGGGCAGAGGGAGAGGTGAGGGAGAAAGGAAGGGAGGGGTATAGGGCAGAGGGAGAGTTGAGGGAGAAAGGAAGGGAGGGGTAGAGGGCAGAGGGAGAGTTGAGGGAGAAAGGAAGGGAGGGGTAGAGGGCAGAGGGAGAGGTGAGGGAGAAAGAGAAGAAGGACAGGGGAGAGTTGAGGGAGAAAGGAAGGGAGGGGTAAAGGGCAGAGGGAGAGGTGAGGGAGAAAGGAAGGGAGGGGTAGAGGGCAGAGGGAGAGGTGAGGGAGAAAGGAAGGGAGGGTTAGAGGGCAGAGGGAGAGGTGAGGGAGAAAGGAAGGGAGGGGTATATATGTATATATATATATATATATATATAGAGAGAGAGAGAGAGTTGAAGTCAGATGTTTACATACACCTTAGACCAAATACATTTAAATTCAGTATTTCACAATTCCTGACATTTAATAAAAGTAAAACTGCATGGTCTTAGGTCAATTAGGATCACCACTTTATTCTAAGAATGTTAAATGTCAGAAAAATAGTAGAGTTATTTATTTCAGTTTTTATTTCTTTCATCACATTCCCAGTGGGTCAGAAGTTGACATACACTCAGTTAGTATTTTGTAGCATTGCCTTTAAATTGTTTCACTTGGGTCCAATGTTTCGGGTAGCCTTCCACAAGCTTCCCACAATAAGCTGGGTAAATTCTGGCCCATTCCTCCTGACAAAGCTGGAGTAACTGAGTCAGGTGTGTAGGCCTCCTTGCTCAGATACCCTATTTCAGTTCTGCCCAGGGCTTTCTGATGGTCACTCTAATTCCTTGACTTTGTTGGCCATTTTGGAAGTATGCTTGGGGTCATTGTCCATTTGGAAGACCCATTTGCAACCAAGCTTTAACTTCCTGACTGATGTCTTGAGATGTTGCTTCAATATATTCACATCATTTTCCTCCCTCATAATGCCATCTATTTTGTGATGTGCACCAGTCCCCCTTTGCAGTAAAGCACCACCACAGAATGATGCTGCCACACCTGTTCTTGGTGATTATTGTAGAGAGTGACAGACTGTGGTAATTGTGATAGAGGGTGACAGACTGTGGTGATTATGATAGAGGTTGACAGACTGGTGATTATGGTAGAGGGTGACAGACTGGAGAATATGGTAGACGGTGATAGACTGTGGTGATTATGATAGAGGGTGACAGACTGTGGTGATTATGATAGAGGGTGACAGACTGTGGTGATTATGGTAGAGGGTGATAGACTGGAGAATATGGTAGACTGTGATAGACTGTGGTGATTATGGTAGATTCTTGTGATAGACTGAGGTGATTTGGGTAGACTGTGGTGATTATTGTAGAGGGTGACAGATTGTGATGAGTATGGTAGAGGGTCACAGATTGTGATGATTATGGTAGAGGGTGACAGACAGACTGTGGAAGTTATTGTTGAGCTTAACAGACTGTAGTGATTATTGTAGAGGGTGACAGACTGTGGTGATTATGGTAGACGGTGACAGACTGTGGTGATTATGGTAGAGGGTGATAGACTGTAGAAATTATATTGGAGGCTGATGGACGGTGGTGATTATGATAGAAGGTTACAGACTGTGGTGATAATGTTAGACTGTGCTGATTATGATAGAGGTTCATAGACTGTGGAAGTTATGTTAGAGGGTGATAGACTGTGGTGATTATGGTAGAGGTTGATGGACTGTTGTGATTATGGTAGAGGGTGATAGACTGTGGTGATTATGGTAGAGAGTGACAGACTGTGGTGATTATGGTAGAGGGTGACAGACTGTGGTAGTTATGGTAGAGGTTGATGGACTGTTGTGATTATGGTAGAGGGTGATAGACTGTGGTGATTATGGTAGAGGGTGATGGACTGTTGTGATTATGGTAGAGGGTGATAGACTGTGGTGATTATGGTAGAGGGTGATGGACTGTTGTGATTATGTTAGAGGGTGATGGACTGTTGTGATTATGGTAGAGGGTGATAGACTGTGGTGATTATGGTAGAGAGTGACAGACTGTGGTGATTATGGAGGAGGGTGACAGTCTGTGGTAGTTATGGTAGAGGGTGACAGACTGTGGTAGTTATGGTAGAGGTTGATGGACTGTTGTGATTATGGTAGATGGTGATAGACTGTTGTGATTATGGTAGAGGGTGATAGACTGTGGTGATTATGGTAGAGAGTGACAGACTGTGGTAGTTATGGTAGAGGGTGACAGACTGTGGTAGTTATGGTAGACGGTGACAGACTGTGGTGATTATGGTAGAGGGTGACAGACTGTGGTGATTATGGTAGAGGGTGACATACTGTGGTGTTTATGGTAGAGGGTGACAGACTGTGGTAGTTATGGTAGACGGTGATAGACTGCGGTAGTTATGGTAGACGGTGACAGACTGTGGTAGTTATGGTAGAGGGTGACAGACTGTGTTAGTTATGGTAGAGGGTGACAGACTGTGGTGATTATGGTAGATGGTGACAGACTGTGGTAGTTATGGTAGAGGGTGACAGACTGTGGTAGTTATGATAGACGGTGACAGACTGTGGTGATTATGGTAGAGGGTGACAGACTGTGGTGATTATGGAGGAGGGTGACAGACTGTGGTAGTTATGGTAGAGGGTGACAGACTGTGGTAGTTATGGTAGAGGGTGACAGACTGAGGTAGTTATGGTAGAGGGGGACAGACTGTGGTGATTATGGAGGAGGGTGACAGACTGTGGTGATTATGGTAGAGGGGGACAGACTGTGGTAGTTATTGTAGAGGGTGACAGACTGTGGTAGTTATGGTAGAGGGTGACAGACTGTGGTAGTTATGGTAGAGGGTGACAGACTGTGGTAGTTATGGTAGAGGGTGACAGACTGTGGTGATTACGGTAGAGGGTGACAGACTGTGGTGATTATGGTAGAGGGTGACAGACTGTGGTGATTATGGTAGAGGGGGACAGACTGTGGTAGTTATGGTAGAGGGTGACAGACTGTGGTAGTTATGGTAGAGGGTGACAGACTGTGGTAGTTATGGTAGAGGGTGACAGACTGTGGTAGTTATGGTAGAGGGTGACAGACTGTGGTGATTATGGTAGAGGGTGACAGACTGTGGTAGTTACGGTAGAGGGTGACAGCCTGTGGTAGTTATGGTAGAGGGTGACAGACTGTGGTGATTATGGTAGAGGGTGACAGACTGTGGTAGTTATGGTAGAGGGTGACAGACTGTGGTAGTTATGGTAGAGGGTGACAGACTGTGGTAGTTATGGTAGAGGGTGACAGACTGTGGTAGTTATGGTAGAGGGTGACAGACTGTGGTGATTATGGTAGACGGTGACAGACTGTGGTAGTTATGGTAGAGGGTGACAGACTGTGGTAGTTATGGTAGAGGGTGACAGACTGTGGTGATTATGGTAGAGGGTGACAGACTGTGGTAGTTATGGTAGAGGGTGACAGACTGTGGTAGTTATGGTAGACGGTGACAGACTGTGGTAGTTATGGAGGAGGGTGACAGACTGGTGATTATGGTAGACGGTGATAGACTGTGGTAGTTATGTAGTTATGGTAGAGGGTGACAGACTGTGGTGATTATGGTAGAGGGTGACAGACTGTGGTGATTATGGTAGAGGGTGACAGACTGTGGTGATTATGGTAGAGGGTGACAGACTGTGGTGATTATGGTAGAGGGTGACAGACTGTGGTGATTATGGTAGAGGGTGATAAACTGTGTGTGCTTTACACCAGTCTCCTGGGTGAGTGTAGCTTTGATATGACACATCCCACTTATTAAACTGAAGAAATTTTAGTCAGACTTCAAATTGAACACAGTATGAAAGCTATGCCCTCAGTCCTACAGTACCTGTGCCTTTACAGAGCTGCTCTGATGGACTGTGTGAGGGGGGGGCTGTTTAAAGGGGACTCTGGTAGGGGGACTGTGTGAGGGGGCTGTTTAAAGGGGACTCTGGTAGGGGGACAGTGTGAGGGGGGACGGTTTGAGGGGGACTGTGTGTGCTGTGAGGGGGACTTGTGGTGACCTGGTGGGACTGTGTGAGGGGGAACTGTGTGAGGGGGGACTGTGTGAGGAGGGACTGTGTGAGGGGGGACTGTGTGAAACGGAGTTGTGTGAGGGGGGACTGTGTGAGGGGGGACTGTGTGAGGGGGGACTGTGTGAGGGGGGACTGTGTGAGGAGGAGTTGAGTGAGGGGGGACTGTGTGAGGGGGGACTGTGTGAGGAGGAGTTGAGTGAGGAGGGACTGTGTGAGTGGGAGTTGAGTGAGGGGGACTGTGTGAGGGGGGATTGTGTGAGGGGGGAGTTGAGTGGTGGTGATTGCATATAGAGTTAGAGAGAGACGAGATAGATATCCTGAGGAGCAAATACAGAATAGAGACCAGACAAAGTAATTAGAGAAGCACTAATAATGTTGTAGGCTGAAGTCTGCTGGGAGACCCAGGGGGAGGGAGAGAGGGATTAACAAGAAGAGAGAGAGAGTGAAAGAAAAAGACAAAGAGAGGAAGAGGAAGGCAACGAGAGACAGAGAGAGAGAGACAGAGATACAGAGAGAAAAAGTAAGAGATGAGGGAGAGAGTGAGAGAGACGAAGGAAAAAGAGAGAACGAGAGAACGAGAGAGAGAGAGAGAGATGGTCAGTGTAAAACAGGAGACCAGTGCAAGGGGCAGGTACACAGCAGAGTAGACTGGTGTGAGGCGCTACAGTACACAGTGACCCAGATCTTACAAGCAGCTCATGAGACAGGACGAAGGTGATGATGACAACAGTGTAGGTTTAAAAAACACTAAATCCAT
Organism: Oncorhynchus masou masou; assembly: GCF_036934945.1. Taxonomy (NCBI): domain Eukaryota; kingdom Metazoa; phylum Chordata; class Actinopteri; order Salmoniformes; family Salmonidae; genus Oncorhynchus; species Oncorhynchus masou. Next base: position 74,187,322 of record NC_088220.1, read on the forward strand.
AACAGGAAGATATGACCAAGTCATCTCAACATTGCTATACTACAGTAGTTGAATCACCTAATTAAATTATAGCCACTTTTCAACTATCGGTAGTTCACCACAGCAATACCACAGAAACATCTGAATTAACCTCTGCATCATAGACTTCAGAAGAAAATCTCGTCAGGATCAAAAAGAAAGAAACACCGCTGTTACATTAGGTTACTGACCCAACACACAATCACACACATGTTAGAGGACACATAATAATGTGTGTGTGTGTGTGTGTGTGTGTGTGTGTGTGTGTGTGTGTGTGTGTGTGTGTGTGTGTGTGTGTGTGTGTGTGTGTGTGTGTGTGTGTGTGTGTGTGTGTGTGTGTGTGTGTGTGTGTGTCACTAACCCACTTTAGAGAAAGAAAGATAAAACTACAGCATCCATGCCTTCTACAAAGACTGGCCCCATCTGTTCCCCTCACGCTCTCCTAACTGAGGCCAGCATACACAACCTGTGTGTGTTCGCGAGAGTGTGTGGTGTCAATTTCAAATCTATCTCTATGTGTCACGCCCTGGCCTTAATATTTTGTGTTTTCTTTATTATTTTGGTCAGGCCAGGGTGTGACATGGGTATTTTATTTGGTGTGTTTTTGTCTAGGGGTTTTTTGTAGGTTATGGGATTGTGGTTAGTGAAGTAGTCTAGGAAAGTCTATGGTTGCCTGGAGTGGTTCTCAATCAGAGGCAGGTGTTTATTGTTGTCTCTGATTGGGAACCATATTTAGGCAGCCATATTCTTTAGGAATTTTGTGGGTGATTGTTTCTGTCTCTGTGTTTGTTGCACCAGATAGGGCTGTTTTGGTTTTTCACGTTTATTGTTTTTGTATATTGTTCGTATTTTCATCTTTATTAAATATGTTTATAAATAACCACGCTGCATTTTGGTCCTCTCCTTCGACAGAAGAAAACCGTAACAGTATGTGTGTAAATATCTATATGTACAATAAATATATCAAGACAAGAGATCTATACACACACCTTCTCACCCAAACATATTTTCTTTCAATATCAAATGAATTTGTGTATTGGACTGGATTCTATTCTGATACTTGTTAGTGGTCCTAAAGGTGGTCCTAAACTACAGGGATTACACACTGGTTAAGAAAAAATGACTATTTTACAGTTCTATTTCCAAATCCCCCATCCATGCCAAAACACACACTCACACACTATCCCTGTGCCCTGGTACTTTGATGATGGTGTTAAGCTCTCCTCACTAGCTTGTCTGTTCTACTGTCTGAGCTTCACTTAAAATGAACCTGTCTATTTCCCCACGAAGGCAACAGTTGTCATCCCATATGCTATTCACTTACAGAGAGAGCAAGAGTTGGCAAACACACTGCTCACACACATACACACACACACACACACATATGGTGACATTGGAGTGGTGGGAGGAAAATGTCACCATGGAGTAATTTCCGATTGTTTTTTTGTCCTCTCTGGTGTCGCTGCCCTGGTGGCCCATTGACCCAGTGGTCTGGTGCCCTGGTGGTCTGGTGCCCTGTTGGGCTGGTGGCCTGGTGGCCTGGTGTCCTGGTGTCCTGGTGGCCTGGTGGTCTGGTGGGCTGGTGGCCTGGTGGGCTGGTGGCCTGGTGGCCTGGTGGCCTGGTGTCCTGGTGTCCTGGTTGTCTGGTGGGCTGGTGGCCTGGTGCCCTGGTGCCCTGGTGGCCTGGTGCCCTGGTGGCCTGGTGGCCTGGTGGTCTGGTGGTCTGGTGCCCTATTTCTCTGGTGGTCTGGTGGCCTGGTGGTCTGGTGGTCTGGTGGCCTTGGTGGCCTGGTGGTCTGTTGCCCTATTTCCCTGGTGGCCTGGTGGCCTGGTGCCCTGGTGGCCTGGTGGTCTGGTGCTCTATTGCCCTGGTGGTCTGGTGCCCTGGTGGCCTGGTGCCCTGGTGGCCTGGTGGGCTGGTGGTCTGGTGCCCTATTGCCCTGGTGGCCTGATGCCCTGGTGTTCTGGGGGCCTGGTGCCCTGGTGGCCTGGTGGTCTGGTGGTCTGGTGGTCTGGTGCCCTGGGGGCCTGGTTCCCTGGTGGCCTGGTGGGCTGGTGGCCTGGTGTCCTGGTGGTCTGGTGGTCTGGTGCTCTATTTCTCTGGTGGCCTGGTGGTCTGGTGCCCTGGTGCCCTGGTGGTCTGGTGCCCTGGTGGTCTGGTGGCCTGGTGGTCTGGTGGCCTGGTGGCCTGATGCCCTGGTGGTCTGGTGCCCCTGTGGCCTGGTTCCCCTGTGCCCTGGTGGTTTGATGGCCTGGTGGCCTGATGCCCTGGTGGTCTGCTGCCCCTGTGGTCTGGTGCCCCTGTGCCCTGGTGGTTTGATGGCCTGGTGGCCTGATGCCCTGGTGGCCTGATGCCCTGGTGGCCTGATGCCCTGATGCCCTGATGCCCTGGTGCCCTGATGCCCTGGTGCCCTATTGCCCTGGTGGCCTGAAGCCCTGGTGGTCTGGTGGTCTGGGGGCCTGGTGCCCTGCTTCCCTGGTGGCCTGGTGGTCTGGTGGTCTGGTGGTCTGGTGCCCTGGGGGCCTGGTGCCCTGGTGGGCTGGTGGCCTGGTGTCCTGGTGGTCTGGTGGTCTGGTGGTCTGGTGCTCTATTTCTCTGGTGGCCTGGTGGTCTGGTGCCCTGGTGCCCTGGTGGTCTGGTGCCCTGGTGGCCTGGTGGCCTGGTGGCCTGGTGGCCTGATGCCCTGGTGGTCTGGTGCCCCTGTGGCCTGGTTCCCCTGTGCCCTGGTGGTTTGATGGCCTGGTGGCCTGATGCCCTGGTGGTCTGGTGCCCCTGTGGTCTGGTGCCCCTGTGCCCTGGTGGTTTGATGGCCTGGTGGCCTGATGCCCTGGTGGCCTGATGCCCTGATGGCCTGATGCCCTGGTGCCCTGATGCCCTGGTGCCCTGATGCCCTGATGCCCTGGTGGCCTGGTGCCCTGGTGCCCTGGTGCCCTGGTGCCCTGGTGCCCTGATGCCCTGGTGCCCTGATGCCCTGGTGCCCTGATGGCCTGATGCCCTGGTGGCCTGATGCCCTGGTGGCCTGATGCCCTGATGCCATGGTGCCCTGATGCCCTGATGCCCTGGTGGACAGCCAGTTTTCACAAATAAAATGTTGGGCAATAATAATAAGGTGTTAATGATCATGTAAGAGGAGTGAGAGGAGATAGTGTTCATATTAATATACTTTCATATATAGATCAAATTTCATTGTATGTGTTCATGGATGTTGTATTAGGGCCTTTGTGTCTTCTCTAATGTAGTATAGGAAAGTGTAGTATTTAAATAGGACACAGTGTCAGGGAAGGGTCTGACATAGAGATAGGGTTGACATCCAGAGGTGCACCAGGGATCCAACAGCACATCACAGCCATCACAGGTTAGAGTAGACAGTGATGGATGACCGTCACACGCAGAGTGTGTTCAGTATGTAAGAGAGTCGGCTTTCTCTAGTGTCCTAATGGGGAGGGGGTGGGATGGGGGGTTCTCTGATACAGCTCTACTGAGGAGAGGGGGGTTTCTCTAGTGTCCTAATGGGGAGGGGGTTCTCTGATACAGCTCTACTGAGGAGAGGGGGGTTTCTCTAGTGTCCTAATGGGGAGGGGGTGGGATGGGGGGGTTCTCTGATACAGCTCTACTGAGGAGAGGGGGTTTCTCTAGTGTCCTAATGGGGAGGGGGTTCTCTGATACAGCTCTACTGAGGAGAGGGGGGTTTCTCTAGTGTCCTAATGGGGAGGGGGTTCTCTGATACAGCTCTACTGAGGAGAGACGGCTTTCTCTAGTGTCCTAATGGGGAGGGGGTGGGATGGGGGGGTTTCTCTAGTGTCCTAATGGGGAGGGGGTGGGATGGGGGGGTTTCTCTGACACATCTCTACTGAGGAGAGGGGGGTTTCTCTGACACATCTCTACTGAGGAGAGGGGGGTTTCTCTGACACATCTCTACTGAGGAGAGGGGGTTTCTCTGACACATCTCTACAGAGGAGAGGGGGGTTTCTCTGACACATCTCTACTGAGGAGAGGGGGGTTGCTCTGACACATCTCTACTGAGGAGAGGGGGTTTCTCTGACACATCTCTACTGAGGAGAGGGGGGGTTTCTCTGACACATCTCTACTGAGGAGAGGGGGGTTGATCTGACACATCTCTACTGAGGAGAGAGGGGGGGTTGATCTGACACATCTCTACTGAGGAGATGGGGGGTTTCTCTGACACATCTCTACTGAGGAGAGGGGGTTTCTCTGACACATCTCTACTGAGGAGAGGGGGTTGCTCTGACACATCTCTACTGAGGAGAGGGGGTTTCTCTGACACATCTCTATTGAGGAGCGGGGGGGTTTCTCTGACACATCTCTACTGAGGAGAGGGGGTTGCTCTGACACATCTCTATTGAGGAGCGGGGGGTTCTCTGACACATCTCTATTGAGGAGAGGGGGGTTTCTCTGACACATCTCTACTGAGGAGAGGGGGGTTGCTCTGACACATCTCTACTGAGGAGAGGGGGGTTTCTCTGACACATCTCTACTGAGGAGAGGGGGGTTGCTCTGACACATCTCTACTGAGGAGAGGGGGGTTTCTCTGACACATCTCTACTGAGGAGAGGGGGGTTGCTCTGACACACCTCTACTGAGGAGAGAGGGGGGGTTGATCTGACACATCTCTACTGAGGAGAGGGGGGTTGCTCTGACACATCTCTACTGAGGAGAGGGGGGGTTTCTCTGACACATCTCTACTGAGGAGAGGGGGGTTGCTCTGACACATCTCTACTGAGGAGAGGGGGGGTTTCTCTGACACATCTCTATTGAGGAGCGGGGGGAGGTGCTCTGGCACATCTGAGGAGAGGGGTGGGGGACTGCACCCCTAATGATTACTTTTTATTTTGCTTATCCTATAAATGACTTAGACGTACGATGTGTGAGGGTGAAAGTGTGTGTTTGGGGTTGAGACTGTGTGTTTTGTCACCTGAGGAGCCTGATAGATCAATGTTTGAGTGTGTGTGTGTGTGCGCATGTGTGTGTGACTCATAAGTCACATTTCAACTAGACATGGAATTGATATGTGCCACATGGGAGATGACATTCTCTCCATGTCTCCTTCTGTTCATTTCCTCTGAGGTCAGCTAGACTCAGCTGGTGGAGAGGAACAGGTCACACACTATCAACACTGCTCCTCTCTGCTCATCAGAGAGAGAGAGAGAGAGAGAGAGAGAGAGAGAGAGAGAGAGAGAGAGAGAGAGAGAGAGAGAGAGAGAGAGAGAGAGAGAGAGAGAGAGAGAGAGAGAGAGAGAGAGAGAGAGAGAGAGAGAGAGAGAGAGAGAGAGAGAGAGAGAGAGAGAGAGAGAGAGAGAGAGAGAGAGAGAGAGAGAGAGAGAGAGAGAGAGAGAGAGAGAGAGAGAGAGAGAGAGAGAGAGAGAGAGAGAGAGAGAGAGAGAGAGAGAGAGAGAGAGAGAGAGAGAGAGAGAGAGAGAGAGAGAGAGAGAGAGAGAGAGAGAGAGAGAGAGAGAGAGAGAGAGAGAGAGAGAGAGAGAGAGAGAGAGAGAGAGAGATAGAGAGTGCGCGTGAGCGAGCAAGAGATCTGAGCATGTCAACTTTGACAAATGGAGAGGGGGAGCTGGTGAGATTGGTGCGGAAGCGATTGATTGGAGAAAAGGAGAGCGAGGAAGAGAACAAGGCAGAAGTGGAGGATGGTGGTTAGCACTCCGGACTGGGAGTGTGTGTAAGGGCATGTCCAGACAGTTGGCTGAAGTGTCAGGGAAGAGTGTAGCCAACAGCCTCTATCTAAAAGCTTCTGTTCTGTTTTACTGTTGTGTGAAAAACAAACAAAATACACACATACCCTTAATCACTCTCTCTATCTCACACACGCAGTCACAGTTGCACGCACGCGCACACACACACACACACACACACACACACGCACACACGCACACGCACACACGCACACACGCACACACTGAAGACACTGGGTTGTAATGGGTTTGCGAGGTGTTTGATGTCTCCTGCTGCTGCTGTTAAAAGGTGAGGGGAACACTGGGGTGAAGGAGTGGGTCTACTTTTCTCTGTCTGTCTCTGATTGCTTGTGTTATTCCTTTCCCTCGCTAAACAATCTTTACTCTCCTCTCCTCAGGGAGCACTCTCAGACACAGGACATTCTGTCTTAATTCTATAAAAGCCTCTGGTGTTTTCTCCACTCACATACACCTCTCTCTTCCTCTTTTCTCCATCTCTCCCCCTGCTTCACACCTCAGAGAGTAAATCATTGGGCCTCAGAGAGTGTCCAGTATAGTATTTGTATTTCTATTTATTAAGGATCCCCTTGACTTCCTGCCAAGTCAGCAGCTAGTCTTCCTGGGGTCACGCAACATTAAGGCAGTTATATACAATTAAAAATATTACATTACATAACACTTTTCACAACACATTAAGTGTGTGCCCTCAGGCCACTAGTCTACTCTCACATATCTCTCACATATCACATATCTACAATACAAAATACACATGTAAGTGTGTGTAGAGTGCATGTCTTATCATGTGTGTGTGTGTCTCTTCACAGTCTCCGCTGTTCCGTAAGGTGTATTTTTATCTGTTTTTTTATCTGATTCTACGGCTTGCATCAGTTATCCGCTGTGGAATAGAATGTAATGTAGTCATGGCTCTATGTAGTACTGTACGCCTCCCATAGTCTGATCTGGACTTGGGGATTGTGAAGAGACCTTTAGTGGCATGTCTTGTGGGGTATGCATGGGTAGCTGAGCTGTGTACTAGTAGTTTAAACAGACAGCTCTGTCGATTCAGCTTGTCAACATTTCTTACAAAAACAAGTAGTGATGAAGTCAATCTCTCCTCCACTTTGAGACATTATAGATTTACATACATATTATTAATGTGAGCTCTCTGTGTATATTTAAGGGCCAGCTGTGGTGCCCTTTTCTGAGCCAATTGTCATTTTTCGGGGTCCCTCTTTGTGGCACCTAACCACACGACCAAACAGTAGTCCAGGTGCGACAACACTAGGGCCTGTAGGACCTGCCTTGTTAATAGAGTTGTTAAGAAGATAGAAACTAGGGCTTGTATGACCTGCCTTGTTGACAGTGTTGTTAAGAAGGTAGAAACTAGGGCCTGTAGGACCTGCCTTGTTGATAGTGTTGTTAAGAAGGTAGAAACTAGGTCTTGTAGGACCTGCCTTATTGACAGTGTTATTAAGAAGGTAGAAACTAGGGCCTGTAGGACCTGCCTTGTTGATAGAGTTGTTAAGAAGGTAGAAACTAGGGCCTGTAGGACCTGCCTTGTTGATAGAGTTGTTAAGAAGGTAGAAACTAGGGCCTGTAGGACCTGCCTGTTGACAGTGTTGTTAAGAAGGTAGAAACTAGGGCCTGTAGGACCTGCCTTGTTGATAGAGTTGTTAAGAAGGTAGAAACTAGGGCCTGTAGGACCTGCCTGTTGACAGTGTTGTTAAGAAGGTAGAAACTAGGGCCTGTAGGACCTGCCTGTTGACAGTGTTATTAAGAAGGTAGAAACTAGGGCCTGTAGGACCTGCCTTGTTGATAGAGTTGTTAAGAAGGTAGAAACTAGGGCCTGTAGGACCTGCCTGTTGACAGTGTTGTTAAGAAGGTAGAAACTAGGGCCTGTAAGACCTGCCTGTTGACAGTGTTGTTAAGAAGGTAGAAACTAGGGCCTGTAGGACCTGCCTTGTTGATAGAGTTGTTAAGAAGGTAGAAACTAGGGCCTGTAGGACCTGCCTGTTGACAGTGTTGTTAAGAAGGTAGAGCAGCGCTTTATTATGGACATACTTCTCCCCAGCAACTATTGTATCAACACATTTTGACCATGACAGTTTACAATCCAGGTTTACTCCAAGCAGTTTAGTCACCTCAACTTGCTGAATTTCCACATTATTTTTTTACAAGATTTAAATTAGGTTTAGGATTTAGTGAATGATTTGTCCCAAAAATCTAAGACTAACTTATTCGTAGTCAACCATTCTGAAACTAACTGCTCTTTAAGTGTCTAGTGCTAAGTATGGTCAGCCATAGCCCCACAGAGGGAGAGGAGGGGAGCAAGAGAGCTCACCTTCCCACTGTGATTAGTAGAGGCTTATTGCCAAACACACACACAGTTCACCTTCCACAAAACTAGAAAGGAGTGCAAGAGACAAGAGACCATGAAGACATAATCACAGCCATGAGCAATGTTTGAAGAGGGAGGGAGGGAGGGAGGGAGGGAGGGAGGGAGGGAGGGAGGGAGGGAGGGAGGGAGGGAGGGAGGGAGGGAGGGAGGGAGGGAGGGAGGGAGGGAGGGAGGGAGGGAGGGAGGGAGGGAGGGAGGGAGGGAGGGAGGGAGGGAGGGAGGGAGGGAGGGAGGGAGGGAGGGAGGGAGAATTTAGTGAGACCTTGAAAAGCAAACTGGGTGTTCTGTGGTTCAGAGGTACTATTGCCACAGGCTAAAAGCTCACCGTAATACATACACCTGTAACCTTTTGTATTCTTCTGAATTAAACAGTGATATACTCCACATATGTTCACATTTGCATATCTCAGTGGAGTGTTGGAGTGGATATTGGAACAAGAACTCAGAGTCTGAGCTATAGCTCTTGTGAAATCATTAGGATAATAGTATTCTGCTCTGAACTCCTACACTAAAGTAATTAAGTAGCCTGGAGGTTGCCTCTCTCCTTTTTCTGTAGCGTGAGTCAGTACAAGTACACCCACTGGACAGGACGCTAGTCTATCGCAGGGCCGTATCCCCAATCTATCTCCTTAATACTGAGTGTCAAGCAGAGATGCATTGGGTCCCATTTTTACAGTATTTGCTATGACTCAGCAGGGGATCAAACTCCCAACCTTGCAATCTCTGGACAGACTCTCGAACAACAAGGCCACTGAGTTGGTCACTAAACATTGTTCAGTACAAGAATAACACGCTGATTTGACACTACTCTATTACCAAAACCCTGATCTGAAGTAAGGCAGATAAAGCAGATCTGAGATCAATGAGGTAGCACTCCTCCATAATTTGCCATAATCTGATATAAGAGCACTGATTTGAGATCCGTGAAATAGCTCTACTCCAAGCTGAGCCTGATCTAAAATGACAGATATTGCTGATCTAGGATCTACTGCACTCCTCTACACTGAGCCTTGGTTTTTGAGCCAGATCTAAAAAAAAATAGGAGAGACCAGCAAGGCTGTACCAAGATCAGAGAGGTAACAGCATGTCGTCATCCATGTTGAACCATGGTTTTCCAGTCGCAGCACGTCAGGCAGGATTTGTGCTGCCTCCTGTGTCACTGACTGGCCCGGCCAGCGATTTATAGAGCGCTCCCATAATGCACTTCCTCTCTGAAAAGGAGGACATAAATCTGACGCTTGTTTTTGTCACGCCTTTTTTTATTGGCTGATGGGGTCCTTTTTCCTTCCTCTTTCTGCTTATTATATCGAACACACACACCAAATAATATTATTGAATGAACAATGTACACTGAGTATACAAAACACGCCGACAAATTCAACGTGAAACACAATATTACGAATTTGTTCCTAATGTTTGGTATAATCAGTTTATAGGTCAGGTGTTCTAAAGAAGAAGCATAGCCTATATTGAAATAATACATTATTTTTTGATGAAGGTGGACGTTTTTGTTAATCACAACTCTTTATTTGATTTATTTAAACTATGTGCACTGAATAATACATTTCTGCATTCTGTACCTCATTTTCACATATACATGAATCTAACAACAACAGCCCAAATACTCCTGCAGCAGGCCAATACGTATCACCAAGTAATACTTTGCATCCTCTATTGACTGAGTCATATTACATTTTAAGTATGTGTATACTTTCTGATTCAAAAATAGTGGTGTTACACCCCCCCCCCCCCCCAAAAAAAATAAAAAAAAATAAATAAAGCTGCAAAAGGTTCCTCCATGTAAACAGACACTGAGGGTAAATTAAAATGCACATACTGCTGGTAATGAGCTATCTAAATTCCGAGTTCATATTGCATGGAATTACACAAAATCGCAGCTCCGGGCAGCTCTGGCAACAACAAAAAAATGCACTACTTTCTACTCACCCGGAAAAAAAATCCCCAGCACGCAGCTGAGCGTGAGACGTGGTGGGTTCGTTTAAGCCACAGCGTGCAGTGCAACCGTGAATGCAATAATGTCTTTGTAAATAGCTTCGCCACTTCTTTGCAGTTTTGCGTACTTAGCTGCTGTCAACATGGGCCAACACACATACTTACGGTCCGGGCATACACACACAAACACACAGCTCTAGATTTTGAGCGGTTGCCTTGATGGTGACTTTGATTAATTAAAGGGAGTTGATTATTCATTCACGGTTCTTGCAATGAAACAGTGGCTAAACGGAAAATGACAGTGGAAGAGCGCACCTCAAAAAGTTCGAGGAGAACAACCAATTCAAGAGTTTTCTCTAGTTACTTAAATGTCATAGATGCACCGTTCAACTGTTGAATTTTAAGGGAAGGCAGAAGAAAACAAATGATAATTTTCAGAATGTTACTGTATGTCCTACATGCGTGTTTCTCTCGCTTTTACACGGACTTAAAGATGCAACTTCAAAATGCGGCTTGTGGGCCAGGATAACAGCACAAACTGTAAATTGAACAATGGGTTCTCATTTTCTCCCGAATTTAGAGCTGCGTTGCGGCCCTGGGGACTCAATTAGAACCGTGTTGTGCCGGCGTTTCCACCCCCATTGACTGGGCGGTAATTTGTTTACTTCTTACTTCGCAGCCGAGCAAGGGCTCGAAAAGCCCTACAGTCCTGAGATACTACCATGCAATCTCCAGATGGACAAAGTCTACACATTTGTGGGTGGAGTTGAGGACAGACCATGTATCCAGTTGCACACATACACCAACAAACACATGTATTGGTAACTTCAGCACCACGGACACCGCATTAAAACACGCTCAGTCATTTATTGCAAATCAGCACCATTGACAGCGCATTCTCTACCGCTCGCTCTCTCACACACTGTTGGCCGTTGGTTTGAGCTCTGCTCAGGGTCAGACTATAATCATATTCAAATGAAAATGCAGGTGAAGCACAAGCTTGGACTCCCAAATCAGGCCATTGGTTATTATCATACGTCTCCATACTACTGGGCTACTAACATATAGAGACAAAATATGCCTATTGGGCGCACGAGAAGCCAGGCGCAAAGGCTGCTTTCTATCCGACGCACAGGGACTCGCGCTGAGCAACACCTAATCATTCCTCCGACAACTGCCAATGCTGCCAGGTGCAACAGAAGCCCCAGTCTACGGGGAGTATATCACGTGTACCTGGTGCCAGATCAACCAGTTCACCTGTGGCACCGGAGTTGCTCGTGAGCAGCTCGAGAGCAGTTAGTCTCCTATGTGCGGTACCACTGATATATTTATCCCACCAAGGGAGTGCGGTCCCCAATAACATCCATTATCGATATCATTAAATCATAATTCTGCAATAACAGCATTAGCCTATAAGGCCTGTGATGATAATGCTATGGCTGATCATTACAATTAAACGGCTAATAATAGTAATAAGCATCATCATCATCACCACCATCAGTACCATCACCATCAGCAGCATCATACTATCTATTAATATTACCACCTCCTATCTCTTAGAAAACCTAAGATCTGTCTTGGCAGATTAGAGAAGGCAGGCTAAAATATGTCTATCACATGGCGAGAGACTATATTAATACACCTATGTCACAGTGAAAACTTGGACACATTGTTACACTCAACGCAACGGCATCACTCCTCCTGTCCCAGAGGCACCTCTGCTCGGAAATAGACTCACTCCTCCGCCAGCCTCCCTACAATCAACATATCCACCCCGAGCCCCGGAAGCTCTACAAATGACAGCCTTATAACCATATCATACTAGAGGGTCTAAATGAACAGAATTACACCACGATCAGCCCACATTAGTGGTCAAAATGCTCCGATATGGACCCTCTGTCCCTATGCTCCCTCTCATCGCCACCTCTTCTACAAGAAGCACATTGCAGAGTGAGAGCGCACCACGCAGGACGGTTGGGGTTGGTAGCGCCAAGTTCCCCTTCACCTACCTTTCACGGTGTGACAAGCACAGAGCCCCAAAGCAAACCCGGCCACCAGCAGCACCACCTCGGATATACGCTGCATATTCATGGCGTGGTGTGAGCGAAATACAGACGGGCACGGTGACCTCTCTCCTCTCTCTCCTCTCTTTTCCACCCGCTCCTTCAATTCAGCCTGTCCCAACGTTCTCTCTTCTTCAAGATGTAAAACTGTTCACTGATGATATGACGGCCTCGGACTAAAGATAGCGAGCTAAGAGTGGAATAATACGCGCGTGTTATACGAAAAGCGAGGCAGGGAAGGAGGCTTGTTCAGCGAAGAAACCGTGAAGCTGCGCGGTATAGTTACCAGAGCTCGTTCGTTGCTTGTTCGATGCACAACTAACTGCTTAGTGATAAGACCTGACCGTAGACCATCGCTACCCCGGACTGGACTGTTACGTCACGGGGAGGAGAGGAATGGATTAATATTCATGTTTTATTCTCTCATACCGCTCCCTCCTATTACTAAACAGCACCGCGATCACACGTTTCTCCTCTCATTGTCTGAAATTATTAATCTGACCGATTTGATCATGATAATTAATTGTGAATGTTATACTGATGATGAGCTCATTAGACTACCACTGTCACGAGACCAACCCAAGGATGTATCTTACCCACTTATCTCCACATACTGAATATATATCCATAGCTGCAGGACTATGTTTTGAGTATGGGGTGCCGAGTGCAGGGAGATTGAAATAAATCACCTTTCTAATAAAGTTATTGGGGGCATGGCAACAGGCCTAGCTGATTATTGAGATGCTGCCTGTCAGTGAAAAGCAATACATCGAAAATATGTGTGAAGATAATGTGTCTTAGATATAATTTGAAATGTTGAGACAAGAACAAGGGAGGGGGGTGTGAGGAAGATATTGGCGCATCTCTTTCCAGAATGCGCCCAGCTCTCCAGAATAGCCTGAGCTGTCGCCCGCCAATTCTTGGGCATTCCTTTTTTTATTGTGTTAACTGTTTGCCCTGTGATTGTTTAGTTGTATCAATTCCCCATTACATATGTCACCAGTAGTACATTTACTGTTCATCCCTTTCCTTTGGTAGTAACATTAACTTCCGTGCATGGGTTACATTTGGCCTATACAGTTTCTCATTCTCAGAATTGAAAGGTTGTTTGCAGAGTTCACAAACTGTTACACTTGTGAGAAACACGTTTTGGTTTATTTCATTCATACTATCATTTAGGAGTTTTGCATTTGTTTAAAATTGTATTTTGTTTGGAGGCTCCATGTGAACAACGTGCATGTGTCTCATTTCTCTGTCATCATAATGTTGAAGGTGCGTGCAAATCTGAGCATTCATAGAAATCAGCTAAATGGCCTGCTGCACTGAAATGTAGGATTTCTGATTGTCTGAACTTACCATCACCAATAAACTCAGCTTCTCACTCATTGTTTCTTCACCTCACACAGTAAGTCAACAAAGTCAGGTTAAAATTATGATAGAGCACCACCTGTTTTGAGCTTCACATTTTTAGCAAAACAAATGTGGCCTGTTTTGCTTGTTATTTCTGCATTAATACAGTTGAAGTCAGACGTTTACATACACTTAGTTTGGACTCAATAAAACTCGTATTTCAACCACTCCACAGATTTCTTGTTAACAAACTATAGTTTTGGGAAGTCGATAAGGAAATCTACTTTGTGAATGACACAAGTAATTTTTTCAACAATTTTTTATAGACAGATTATTTCACTGTATCACATTTCCAGTGGGTCAGAAATTTACATACACTAAGTTGACTGTGCCTTTAAACAGCTTGGAAAATTCCAGAAAATAATGTAATGGCTTTAGAAGCTTCAGATATGATAATTGACATCATTTGAGTCAATTGGAGGTGTACCTGTGGATGTATTTCAAGGCCTACCTTCAATCTCAGTGCCTCTGCTTGACATCATGGGAAAATCAAAAGACATCAGCCAAGACCTCAGAAAATAAATTGTAGACCTCCACAAGTCTGGTTCATCCTTGGGAGCCATTTCCAAACACCTGAAGGTACCACATTCATCTGTACAAACAATATTAAGCAAGTAAAAACACTATGTAACCACACAAAAGTCATACCGCTCAGGAAGGAGATGTCTTCTGTCTTCCTAGAGATGAACGTACTTTGGTGCACAAAGTGCAAATCAATCCCAGAACAACAGCAAAGGACCTTGTGAAGATGTTGGAGGAAACAGGTACAAAAGTATCTATATCCACAGTAAAACAAGTCCTATATCGTCATAACCTGAAAGGCCGCTCAGCAAGGAAGAAGCCATTACTCCAAAACCTCCATAAAAAAAGCCAGACTACGGTTTGCAACTGCACATGGGGACAAATATCATACTTTTTGGAGAAATATCCAATGGTCCGATCAAACAAAAATAGAACTGATTGGACATAATGAACATTACTTGTAAGCTGAAGAACACCATCACCACTCTGAAGCACGGGGGTGGCAGGATCATGTTATGTGGGTGCTTTGCTGCAGGAGGGATTGGTGCACTTCACAATATAGATGGCATCATGAGGAGGACAATTATGTGGATATATTGAAGCAACATCTTAAGACATCAGTCAGGAAGTTAAAGCTTGGTCACAAATGGGTCTTCCAAATGGACAATGACCCCAAGAATACTTCCAAAGTTGTGGCAAAATTGCATAAGGGCAACAAAGTCAAGGTATTGGAGTGGCCATCACAAAGCCCTGACCTCAATCCCATAGAAAATGTGTAGGCAGAACTGAAAAAGCATGTGCGAGCAAGGAGGCCTACAAACCTGATTCAGTTACACCAGCTCTGTCAGGAGGAATGGGCCAAAATTCACTCAACTTATTGTGGGAAGCTTGTGGAAGGCTACCCAAAACGTTTGACCCAAGTTAAACAATTTAAAGGCAATGCTACCAAATACTAATTGAGTGCATGTAAACCTCTGAACCACTTGGAATGTGATGAAAGAAATAAAAGCTGAAATAATATATTCTCTACTATTTTTCTGACATTTCACATTCTTAAAAGAAAGTGGTGATCCTAACTGACCTAAGACAATGATTTTCTACAAGGATTAAATTCATCCCTGGCTTGCAAGCATCCCCCTTTTCCTCCAAACGTAATGGGCATTATAGCCAAACAGTTCTATTTTTGTTTCATCAGACCAGAGGATATTTCCCAAAAAGTATGATCTTTATCCCCATGTGCAGCGGTAAACTGTGGTCTGGCTTGTTTATGGCGGTTTTGGAGCAGTGGCTTCTTCCTTGCTGAGCGGCCTTTTTTTTCTTTTTTTTTTTACCTTTATTCAACCAGGAAAGTCAGTTAAGAACAAATTCTTATTTTCAATGACGGCCTGGGAACAGTGGGTTAACTGCCTGTTCAGGGGCAGAACGACAGATTTTGTACCTTGTCGGCTCGGGGGTTTGGGCTCTCAACCTTGCGGTTGCTAGTCCAACGCTCTAACCACTAGGCTACACTGCCACCCCAGTGTTGCCACTTTTATGAGGTCTTGGCTGATTCCTTTTGATTTTCACATGATGTCAAGCAAAGAGGCACTGAGTTTGAAGGTTGGCCTTGAAATACATCCACAGGTACACCTCCAATTGACACAAATGATGTCAATTAGCCTATCAGAAGTTTCTAAAGCCATGACAACATTTTCTGGAATTTTCCAAGCTGTTTAAAGGCACAGTCAACTTAGTGTATGTAAACTTTTGACCCACTGGAATTTTAATGCAGTGAATTATAAGTGAAATAATCTGTCTGTAAACAATTGTTGGAAGAATTACAGTGTCATGCATACAGTAGATGTCCTTACCGACTTGCCAAACTATAGTTTGTTAACAAGACATTTGTGGAGTGGTTGAAACAAGTTTTAATGAGTTTAACCTAAGTGTATATATTCTTCTGACTTCAACTCCCAGTAATTTATTGGGTAAATCACCAACGTTTTGGCATCACTGTGCCTTCTTCAGTGTGATGTCATGAATGCTTGAACCAGGTTATGTAGACAAACAGTGCAATTACTGCAACTAATGACAATAGTGAGGGGTGTGTTTTAATTATTATGTTAAATAGAAAGAATTGAGTGAAAATCTTGAAAAAAAAAACAATAATTAAAGGCATATTGAATATATCAGGCTATTGTTATCATATGGACATATAATTGAATATTGTGCATAATATTTGCATCAACATACATTATTGTTGAATTCAATTTAGCATATTTTACTGTTTCCTATTTAATTTAATGTATTTTGTTATATGTAATCTTTTGGTTCAACCATAATACATAATTAGCCTCATGAACAGGGGGAACATATTAGTTGTACACTGATAAGCTGTAGAAAGAATATATCAATGTATAAGACTTGTTCATAAAAGAGGGAATTGTTCATAAGGGCCTGAGATCAAAGTCAATATTCAGACCACTAGGGGTCAATGTTTTTAGATAGGTTATCCAGTCAGCCTCCCTATGTAGTAGGATCTGGATGTTACCTCCCCTCCTTGGTAGAGCAACATGCTCAATGCATATGTTTTTGAGGGAGGAGATTGGATGGTTAGCTTCAACAAAGTGAGCTGCTACTGGTTAATCAATGTTCTTACACCTGATTGGGCTGCGGTGTTCAGCTCTGCATTGTTTTAATTGTCTTTTCGTTTGTCCTGCATAGGCTTTCCCACATGAACGGGTGATGAGATAGATTACTCACTTGGTCTTGCATGAGATGATCCCCTTAACAGGGATTTTTCGACCTGTGTGTGGTTGTCTGAAGAAGGATGTTGTTCTAGTGCTATTGCACTGTGCACATGAGCCACATTTGTAGATCCCATTTGGAGTGGGTTTCAAGAGTGTCTGAGTGGGCTCAGGGGGCATGTCAAAACTCACCAAGCTATCGCCATTATCATGACCACGTGTATTTTCTACAATGTAGAATAATAATGACGACATCAAAACTATGAAATAACACATTTGGAATAATGTAGTAACCAAAAAAAGTTCATTTGAGATTCTTCAAAGTAGCCACCCTTTGCCTCGATGACAGCTTTGCACACTGTTGGAATTCTCTCAACCAGCTTCATGATATAGTCACCTGGAATGCATTTAAATTAATAGGTGTGTGTCACGGCCTGTTCTGTTTCACCTGTCCTTGTGCTTGTCTCCACCCCCTCCAGGTGTCACCCTCCTTCCCAATTATCCCCTGTGTATTTATACCCGTGTTCTCTGTCTGCTTGTTGCCAGTTCGTCTTCTTTGTTCAAGCTAACCAGGGTTTTTCCTGTCAGCTCCTATCCTATCTTTGCCTACTCCTGTCGCTACAATAAACATTGTTACTTTGACAGTCTGCATCTGGGTCTTACCTTGATTCCTGATAGTGTGCCTTGTTAAAAACTACATTTGTGGAATGTCTTTCCTTTTTAATGCGTTTGAGCCAATCAGTTGTGTTGTGACAAGGTAGGGGTGGTATACAGAAGCCCTATTTGGTAAAATACCAAGTTCATATTATGGCAAGAACAGCTCAAATAAGCGAAGAGAAACGTCAGTCCATCATTACTTTAAGACATGTTTGTTTCTTCAAATGCAATCGTAAAAACCATCAAGCACTATGATGAAACTGGCTCTCATGAGCACCACCACAGGAAAGGAAGTTACCTCTGCTACTGAGGATATGTTCATTAGAGAGTTACCAGCCTCAGTAATTGCAGGCAAAATAAATGCTTCACAGAGTTCAAGTAACTTACACATCTCAACATCAACTGTTCTGAGGAGACTGTGTGAATCAGGCCTTCATGGTCAAATTACTGCAAAGAAACTACTACTAAAAGGCACCAATAACAAGAAGATACTTTCTTGGGTCCAGAAACATGAGAAAGAGACATTAGACTGGCGGGAATCTGTCCGTTGGGCTGATGATTCCAATTTTGAGACTTTTGGTTCCAACCGCCGTGTCTTTGTGAGATGCAGAGTAGGTGAACGGATGATCTCTGCATGTGTGGCTCCCACCATTAAGCATGGAGGAGGAGGTGTAATGGTGTGGGTGTGGTTTGCTGGGGATACTGTCTGTGAATTATTTAGAATTCAAGGCACACTTAACCAGCAAGGCTACCACAGACTTCTGCAGCGATACGCCATCCCATCTGGTATGCGCTTAGTGGGACTGTCATTTGTTTTTCAACAGGACAATGACCCAACACACCTCCAGACTGTGTAAGGGCTATTTGACCATGGAGAGTGATGGAGTACTGCATCAGATGACCTGGTCTCCACAATCTCCTGACCTCAACTCAATTGAGATGGTTTGGGATGAGTTGGACCGCAGAGTGAAGGTAAAGCAGCCAACAAGTGCTCAGCATATGCGGGAACTTCTTCAAGACTGTTGGAAAAGCATTCCAGTGAAGCTGGTTGAGAGAATGCCAAGAGTGTGCAAAGCTGTCACCAAGGCAAAGGGTTTGAATAATCTAAAATCTAAAATATGTTTAGATTTGTTTAACACTTTTTTGCTTACTACATGATTCTATGTGTGTTATTTCATAGGTTTGATGTCTTCACTATTATTCTACAATGTAGAAAATAGTAAAAATAAAGAAAAGCCCTTGAATCAGTAGGTGTGGCTAAACTTTTGACTGGTACTGTATGTATTTTTACTTAGTTGACAATGTAATGTATTGGCTTACTGATACTCTTAGTTCTTTGTGCTCATTTCTTTTGTCTCAAATGGCTCCATATGTGTCCAGATGGCTTGTGCACAAGCATTAGTGTAATTTAACTTTTAGATTTATAATTTTAATTTCTTTATTTTTTTAACCTCAGGACAATAATTTTGAGAAACATGTTATTATTGAAATGAAACTGCGCATATGAAACTCATAACTGAGACGTAGATCGGTTGTAATGGTAAATCAAATCAACTGTAAGCTTCCCCAAACTTGAAATTCACATCCAGGAAAAAAGTGCTCACCTCGATCCAGGGCCAACGGGTGGAAAGCACCACTCGCTGGGCCACACCCAGCACTGTGTTTCTTGCTAGACTATTATGCCTGTGAGCCCAGGGGAAAAGAATATTAGTAGGCAAAGGAAAATCGTCAAATCAAAACCCAACCTTCATGTTCCCTTTGTGACGCACGGATGTTCCAAACATGAGACTGACCTTATGATCCTATAAGTGTGGGTTCAAAGTCAAGGCGGGTATGGGTCAAAACCGTGAGGACTAGAAACCAACAGAGAAGAGGAAAAGCAGGAGCACGGAGTAACACGCTGGTTGATTTGACAAAACACAATGAACTGGCACAGACAGGCAGAAAACACATGTATAAATACCCAAGGGATAATGGGGAAGATGGGTGACACCTGGAGGTGGTGGAGACAAGCACTGGAAACAGAAGACGAAGGACTGTGAGACACGGGTTTAATCCTAGATACATGGAACGTCGGGTGAATACGGAGGGTACGAGGTAACAAAAGACAAACAACCGTGGAACTAAGGACTCTTGAGATGGGGAAAGGGCCAATGAAATGAGGGAAAAGTTTGCGAGACTCCACCCGAAGGGGCTGGTCCCGTGTGGATAGCCATACACTCAGCCCAATGCGATAGCAAGGAGCTGGAGTCCGGCAGCAGTCTGCTCATTGACAATACCTGGAGTTGGTCTTAAGAAGCGCCGCCCAAGCTCTTCTCCAGGTACTCCGACAGCGGCAGAAGAACATCTGGGCCGAGGGTATGTTGACTTCCTGCTCTTGTTCTGGGAAGAGCGGAGGCTCATACCACATGGAGCACTCGAAAGGGGAGAGTCCCGAGGCCGAACAGGGAAGAATGTTCCGGGCAAACTCCACCCAGACTAGTTGTCGGCTCCAGGTAGTGGGGTTGGTCGAGACGAGGCATCTTAAGGTTGTTGAAGACGTGCTGCACCATGAGCTGGGCCATCTCTTTGGCAGAGGATAGTTTGGGGAGAGGGATGAAATGGGCGGCTTTGGAAAACCAATCCACTACCGTCAGAATGACGGTGTTGCCATCAGACGAAGGGAGCCTAATGACAAAGTCCAGGAAGATATGGGACCAGGGACAATGAGGGACAGGTAGTGGCTGAAGGAGGCTGGAAGGGGCTTTGCCATGGAGTCTTATTCTGAGCACAGACTGTGCATGTGGCGACGAAGGCAGAGGCGTCAGGAACCATTGTGGCACACCAGAAACATTGCCGGAGGAAGGACAGGGTTCGACGGGAACCCAGATGACAGATAAGCCTGGAGGAATGAGCCCATTCCAGGACCCGGGACTGGACTGAATTAGGGACAAACAACCGGCTAGCCGGGCCCCCTCCAGGGGCAGGCTGGGAACGTTGTGCCTTGCAGACCAGGGTCGCAATACCCCAGCCAACAGCAGCCACAAGGCATGAGGTAGGGAGGATGGTCTCAGAGTCAGAGGATTTGGCAGCGATACTGTACAGGTGAGAGAGGGCATCAGGTTTAACATTCTTGGAACCTGGGCGATAGGAAATGGTGAAGTTGAACCTGGTGAATAACAGAGCTCACCGGGCCTGCCTGAAGTTATGGTGCTTGACTGTGCGGAGATAATCCAAATTCTTGTGGTCTGTCCAAGCCAAAAACAGATGTTCTGCTCCCTCCAGCCAGTGTCTCCACTTCTCCAGTGCCATCTTGACCGCCAGGAGTTCTCGGTTACCAACGTCATTGTTTCTTACTGCAGAGTTGAGACGATGGGACAGGAAGGCACAGGGATGAAGCTTTTGGTCCTGTACGGATCGCTGGGAGAGGATAGCCCCCATTCCAACATGAGAAGCCTCGACCTCAACCACAAACTGACGGGGGCTGTAGTGAACTGATGCTTCAGGTCCACAAAGGCTCTGTCAACCGCTGGGAACTATGTGAACCTTGGGAGAGGTGAGTGCCGAGACGGGGACTGCCAGGGTGCTGTAGCCTCGAATGAAACGCCGGTAGAAATTGGCAAACCCCAGGAAACTTTGCAGCTGCACCCTGGATATAGGTTGGGGCCAATCCACTACTGTTTTCACCTTTTCCGGGTCCATCTGAACATTTCCTTCAGTGATGACATATCCCAGAAAGGATAGGATAGAACGGTGGAGCTCGCACTTCTCCCCTTTCACAAATAACTTGTTCTCCAAGAGGCGCTGAAGGATTTGTTGAACATGCAGGACGTGTTCTTGGGCAGATCGGGAAAATAACAGGATGTAGATGAACACGAAAGGATTATCATGTCCCGGAGCACATTTTTTACCAGGGCCTGGAAGATCGTCGGGGCGTTAGTGAGTCCAAACGGCATGACCTGGTACTCATAATGTCCTCTGGCAGTGTTGAAGGCTATCTTCCACTCATCCCCTTCGCATATCCGAACCAGGTGGTAGGCATTCCGAAGGTCCTGCTTGGAGAAGATGGTAGCCCCCTGGAGAGGTTTGAAAACCAAGGAGAGGATTGGTAGGGGGTAACGATTCTTGATCGTTATGTCATGCCTTGCTGAAGACCTCCAGGAGGTCATGGTAGTCTGTGGGGACAGCAGAGAAATCCGAGGCTTGACTTAAGCCCTGAGGAGGCCGTCTCGGGGAAGGCTGCTCTGCTTTGAGGCAATGAGTGAACTCGTGGTCCAGTCAATAACAGGGTTGTGTTTTTGGAGCCAAGAAAATCCCAAAACAGGAACATGGGGGGGACTCAATGAGGAGAAGCTGTAAAGCCTCTCCTCATTGATTTCCTGAAATCCACAGATTAACAGGAACAGTGCTGTGGGTAACTCTACCAATGGTGTGGCCATCCAGTGCTCTAGCGTCCATGGGAACAGAGAGGAGTTGAGTGGGGATACCTAATTCAGAAACTAGGGTAGGGTCCATAACTGTCATCTGCCCCAGAGTCAATGAGCACCCGGAAAGACTTAGACTGGTCTCCCCACAGAAGTATCACAAAAAAGGGAGTGTGGTCTATGGGAATTAAAGGATTCCCAGTCTGGCTCACCAGAGTACTTGTACCTACTAAAGAAATTGGTTTCTTAACCGGGCAGGTGGCTATATAATGTCCCGCAGCCCCACAGTACAAACAACTGTTGAAACTTAGCCTATGTGAGCGTTCCCTAGGCGATAATCTAGCTCTGCCCAGTTGCATAGTTCCGGTGTATCTGATTCACCCGTCGCCGATGGTTCTCGAGGAAACTTTGGTGGCTTCGGGTCCTCTCGGAAATACAGCCTTCGGGAATTCCAGATTCCTACGAAGATGAACAAGACGCAGAGGATGAACGAGTGTGCCCAACACGAGACCTCTTCGCACTTCTGCGTTCCCGTAGACGCCCATCAATCCTAAGAGTAAGGGCGATAAGGGAATCGAGGCCCAGCATAAACTCCCGAGCTGCTACCTCATCTTATATTTCCTCTGAAACTCTGTGAAGGAAGGTATCAGAAAGGGACTCCAGATTCCAGGCACTCTCGGCAGCCAACGTGTGAAAATCTATGGCGTAGTCTGCCACACTACTACTAATTCCAGTAGTTTTCGGGCCACCTCTCTTCCAGGTACCGGAGAATCGAACAACTTCCTCACCTCTGCCCTGAAATCTTCCAGATTACGACAGATGGAGGATTGTTGCTCCCAAACTGCCATCGTCCAGGAGAGCGCCCTTCCCGACATTAGCGTAATAATATACGCTGTCTTTGGCTGGTCCGAAGGGATCGAAGATGGCTGTAGCTCAAAAATCAGGGAGCACTGAGAAAGAAAAGCCCCGCAGGTTTAAGGATTCCCAGAATATAGCTCCGGAGGAGGTTAGCGGGTTCCTCAGGGATAGCGGTAGGCTGTACAAACCCACCACTGATAGTAGACAGGTTCCTGGGTGGTTGGATGTTCTCAGAGGTGGCAGGCTGCCTATGAGCTAACTCAATGATTTGCTCCATAATAGCCTTAAACCACTGGTCGTGGCGTTCTGTCAGGGAACGAAGCCCTTCCAAAAGGTCCAGCAGTAGCTCCTCATGCCTCCCAGTGGTGACTCCCTGCAGGGAGACAGCGTGGCGGAGCTGGTCCAACTCTGCCGTGTCTGTCATGGCCAGTTCGTACTATAAGGGCACAGGGTGAGACCCAGTTGCAGACCCGGGAGGCAGATGGTTCGAGTCTGATATTCATTAGTATCCAAGGGGCAGGAAAGAGAATGGTTGTGGACAGGCAAAAGATCATAACAAGGTCAGAGTCCAGGAGGTACAGAGTGGCAGGCACGCTCGAGGTCAGGGCAGCCAGTATGGTCAGGCAGGCAGGTACAGAGGCAAGGCTGGCAAGGGTCAAAACCGGGAAGACTAGAAACAACAGAGAAGAGGAAAAAGCAGGAGCACGGAGTAACACGCTGGTTGATTTGACAAAACAAGACGAACTGGCACAGACAGGCAGAAAACACATGTATAAATACCCAAGGGATAATGGGGAAGATGGGTGACACCTGGAGGTGGTGGAGACAAGCACAAGGACAGGTGAAATAGATCAGGGTGTGACAGATCCTATTTACACTTTGTTGTCAATTTTTACACTAGAATAACTGTGTCTGGCTCATATCAATGCCACATAGGTCGTTTTCAAAGGGATTTGTTTTTTTTAAGGCAGTCGCTCTTTATGTCCTCAGCTTTTAGTGAAAGAAGCAACCAGTAGAGGTGAGTTGAATGGCTACCTGTCCTGTCCTCTCCTCTCCTCTCCTCTCCTGTCCTGTCCTGTCCTGCTGTTCTGTTCTGTTCTTGTGTCTCTGTGATTTAGAGAAATCTATGAATCACCAACTGTGGTTGACACCTCACAACATCTTCTAGAAACTAATCTCATCTTTCTCTCCCAGTCAGTGAAACATTTTGACAATAAACCAGTGTCTGTCAGCTTGTGTGTCGGGACTCCAAATTGAATTGCGAGAGAGTGGACTAGTTCGACCGCAGGTCAGAAGTGGCCCTTTCACGTGGCGCGCTGCAAGCCCGCTAAGAGGATAGTCTGTTTGTTTTCTATGCATGCATACGTTAAAGTATGTGTGTGTGTGTGTGTGTGTGTGTGTGTGTGTGTGTGTGTGTGTGTGTGTGTGTGTGTGTGTGTGTGTGCGTGTTGTTTACTGGCCGTGGAACTGAGCAATCTGATTAATACTTGCTTCAATTTTCCTGAGTATCTCAAAAGGGCCGTTCCTGCTGGCATATCTCTGCATGCTCTGACTGGCTTAGTTTGTTCTGGGAGAGCTCTGAGGATGGAGAATAGTTGTATAGACAGTTTTATCTATCTAGCACCTAATTCTGGGATGACAATGCAAAGAGACCAGCTAGTTATCAGATCAGGTTTATTGGAGCTTTTCAATAGCCTAGTGAATAAAATACTTAATTTTCATCAAATAAAGAAAGCTATGTAATGAAGGTCTTCACGTTCGTTTTCCAACTGTCTCTCAGTTTATACTAGGTTACCTGGGTTTCCTGGGTTGACTCTCTGCTGCCATTGATCCATGATGCCATCAGAATTCCTGCCATGTCTTCAAGTTTAGATTTTTTTCATTGTTGAGACAAATCATACACCGACAAGGCTATCAGGCTGTTACACAGACCTCTGAGAACAATTGCATTGTTGCTGGCTGCTGATACAAATGTAATATCAGCACAGTATCAGGAGAAGCAAATCAATATATCTATCCCCTCATTTTCTGCTCAACAGGAAAAATTGCAGAGTCAAAATTACACAAAAAAATGAAATATTTCAAAGTCAAGTAATGAATATAATCCCACATGTTTTATTGGAAAATATAACACACCTGCACTGAAACTTTATCAGTATTCTTGATGTGGTTCTTGCAGTGTTTTTCCAATATTGACCATCTCCATACCTGAGTGACCTGACCGGTGGGACCTTCAACATCTCTGTGTGTGTGTGTGTGTGTGTGTGTGTGTGTGCCCATTTTTCCATGCTCCAGTAACAGGGCAGGGAACATCACAGAAGGGGGTTGAATGGATGAACGGATGAACGAAGAGGATTTTATTAGATATCATATATCTGCATGGCCATGCTCCACATTATCAGTGCTGCAATGATAGTCCAGACTATTCCTTAAGGTCAGTGTTTACTACACTGAGAACAAACCTCTTTCATTCTCATTGCCAAGCATTATGTAAATAGCCCATCTAATATCCTTCCTTGTATTTACTGCTCCCTTGCCTTTGGCTTTTCTTCCTTATAAAAGATTCCAGCCTGGTCATGGTGTGACACACACAGAGGCACAGACCAGACATGGAGAGGAGTGGATCTGAAAAGAGCTGTTGGCGGGAGACTCTTATGTTGGGCCGTGCTCTGGTCAGACGGACATCAGTCAATACCTCTGAACTGAACAGCACTGAGACAACCACACACTCTCTGTCTCCTCTCCACCCATCCTGAACATAACAGACATCCTCTCCAGCTCTCTACAGAACTCTCCAGCTCTCTACAGAAATCTCCAGCTCTCTACAGAACTCTCCAGCTCTCTACAGAACTCTCCAGCTCTCTACAGAACTCTCCAGTTCTCTCCAGCTCTTTACAGAACACTCCAGCTCTCTACAAAACTCTCCAGCTCTCTACAGAACTCTCCAGCTCTCTACAGAAATCTCCAGCTCTCTACAGAACTCTCCAGCTCTCTACAGAAATCTCCAGCTCTCTACAGAACTCTCCAGCTCTCTACAGAACTCTCCAGCTCTCTACAGAAATCTCAGCTCTCTAGAACTCTCCAGCTCTCTAGAACTCTCCAGCTCCCTACAGAACTCTCAGCTCTCTACAGAAATCTCAGCTCTCTACAGAAATCTCCAGCTCTCTACAGAAATCTCCAGCTCTCTACAGAAATCTCCAGCTCTCTACAGAAATCTCCAGCTCTCTACAGAAATCTCCAGCTCTCTACAGAACTCTCCAGCTCTCTACAGAACTCTCCAGCTCTCTACAGAAATCTCCAGCTCTCTTCAGAAATCTCCAGCTCTCTACAGAACTCTCCAGCTCTCTACAAAACTCTCCAGCTCTCTACAGAACTCTCCAGCTCTCTACAAAACTCTCCAGCTCTCTTCAGAAATCTCCAGCTCTCTACAGAACTCTCCAGCTCTCTACAGAAATCTCCAGCTCTCTTCAGAACTCTCCAGCTCTCTACAGAACTCTCCAGCTCTCTACAGAAATCTCCAGCTCTCTACAGAACTCTCCAGCTCTCTACAGAACTCTCCAGCTCCCTACAGAACTCTCCAGCTCTCTACAGAAATCTCCAGCTCTCTACAGAACTCTCCAGCTCTCTACAGAAATCTCCAGCTCTCTACAGAAATCTCCAGCTCTCTACAGAAATCTCCAGCTCTCCACAGAACTCTCCAGCTCTCTACAGAACTCTCCAGCTCTCTTCAGAAATCTCCAGCTCTCTTCAGAAATCTCCAGCTCTCTACAGAACTCTCCAGCTCTCTACAAAACTCTCCAGCTCTCTACAGAACTCTCCAGCTCTCTTCAGAAATCTCCAGCTCTCTACAGAACTCTCCAGCTCTCTACAGAAATCTCCAGCTCTCTTCAGAAATCTCCAGCTCTCTACAGAACTCTCCAGCTCTCTACAGAAATCTCCAGCTCTCTACAGAACTCTCCAGCTCTCTACAGAACTCTCCAGCTCTCTACAGAACTCTCCAGCTCTCTACAGAACTCTCCAGCTCTCTTCAGAAATCTCCAGCTCTCTACAGAACTCTCCAGCTCTCTACAGAACTCTCCAGCTCTCTACAGAAATCTCCAGCTTTCTTCAGAAATCTCCAGCTCTCTACAGAACTCTCCAGCTCTCTACAAAACTCTCCAGCTCTCTTCAGAAATCTCCAGCTCTCTCCAGATCGCTCCAACAACCCACGGCTATGCTACAGTCTGGCCACAAGCTATAGACAAAGAGAGGGAGAGTGAAGGAAAGGATGGAGAGATGGAGGGAAAGCATATATTTGCCTTCAATCTCTGCTCTGTTCGCATGCTTTTTTGTTTTTGATTGGGTTGGGATGAACGTTAATAGCAGTTGTTATTATAATCACAATCCGAGTGTTGATCCTTTCCATAAAATATACATAAAGAGCCCAAAGTGAGTTGTTTCCAGACACTCAGTGAGACACAGAGAGACACACTGAAATGAGAACTTTCATTGCGTTTCTCGTCTCATTCCTTTCTGTTATTTGCTCACTCCCTCTCTTGGTAAAACATTCCATTCCAGAAGCCTTAGGGGGTACAGATAATCACTTTACTTTAGGGAAAGGGAGCTGGGCTGGAAAGCTACATTACTCTGCCCTGCCTTCTGTGTTGTTCTGTGTGAAAGTAATTTTCTTTGCGCTTGCCATTAGACTGCTAAAGCCATTTGCAAATGCGATGCAGTGGAGTGGCACTGTGTTCATCAGTATGGGCAATGCATTCCTTCAGTCAATTATCACCGGAGCTCTCCTCTGCCTGCTTATCCAGACACTAAGGCTGGTGTCAACCACCACTCAGCTCAACAATTAGGCTTTTAGGCCTTTGTGGTTCTGTTATGGTTGTGGTTTGGATGAGTGGCTGTGTGATGATTATGTTGTGTGTGGTCAGTACGCAGCTAATCAGTTTGTGGGCATTTTGTTATTGCTGTATGATCATTATGGTCCGATTCTGAAGTCAGAATCCAGTTGCAATGCAATCTCAGTGATGATCCTCAGCTCCCTGAGGTAACTGGTTTGAAGTCACTATGCAGAGCAGTAGCTGTGATCAGAGTGTGGTCAACAAGTGGTTACTATATGGTTACTATGTGGTTAGTCCATCAGTTCGAGGTCACGACATGAAAGCCCCGGGTCTAAACATGTCGATCTAGTTCCACCTCCAGCCCTGTGGTTTCCACTGTCCTGTCAGTGGGCTGCAGAGTCTCAGCTAACATTTATTGCCAGTTATGGACTGCATGAATAATAGATTCTGGTTCTATTTAAGATCCTGACGTGGACAAACTACATAGGCCGGTATGTACAGGGCAATATCTCTCCTCCCTCCACTGCCAGAATAGGAGCCCCTGCACTGACAGTACTGCAGTCATTTATTCTCTTCTAATTTCTCTCTCTCTCTCTCTCTCTCTCCTAACTCTCTCTATATCTCTTTTAACTCCTTCTCTCTCTCTCTCTCTCTTCCTCTCTCTCTTCTAACTCCTTCTCTCTCTCTCTCTCTCTCTCTCTCTCTTCTAACTCCTTCTCTCTCTCTCTCTCTCTCTCTTCTAACTCCTCTCTCTCTCTCTCTTCTAACTCCTCTCTCTCTCTTCTAACTCCTTCTCTCTCTCTCTCTAACTCCTTCTCTCTCTCTCTCTCTCTCTCTCTCTCTCTCTTCTAACTCCTTCTCTCTCTCTCTCTCTTCTAACTCCTTCTCTCTCTCTCTCTCTTCTAACTCCTTCTCTCTCTCTCTCTCTTCTAACTCCTTCTCTCTCTCTCTCTCTCTCTCTCTCTCTCTCCTAACTCCTTCTATCTCTCTCTCTCTCTTCTAACTCCTCTCTCTCTTCTAACTCCTTCTCTCTCTCCTCTCTCTTCTAACTCCTTCTCTCTCTCTTCTAACTCCTTCTCTCTCTCTTCTAACTCCTTCTCTCTTCTAACTCCTTCTCTAACTCCTTCTAACTCTTCTCTCTCTCTTCTAACTCCTTCTCTCTTCTAACTCCTCTCTCTCTCTTCTAACTCCTTCTCTTCTAACTCCTTCTCTCTCTCTCTTCTAACTCCTTCTCTCTCTCTCTTCTAACTCCTTCTCTCTTCTAACTCCTTCTCTCTCTCTCTCTCTCTAACTCCTTCTCTTCTAACTCCTTCTCTCTCTCTCTCTCTCTCTCCTCCTAACTCCTTCTCTCTTCTAACTCCTTCTCTCTCTCTCTCTAACTCCTTCTCTCTCGCTCTCTCTCTCTCTTCCAACTCCTTCTCTCTCGCTCTCTCTCTCTCTTCCAACTCCTTCTCTCTTCCAACTCCTTCTCTCTTCCAACTCCTTCTCTCTTCCAACTCCTTCTCTTCCAACTCCTTCTCTCTCTCTTTCTCTCTTCTAACTCCTTCTCTCTTCTAACTCCTTCTCTCTTCTAACTCCTTCTCTCTTCTAACTCCTTCTCTCTTCTAACTCCTCTCTCTCTCTCTCTTCCAACTCCTTCTCTCTTCCAACTCCTTCTCTCTTCCAACTCCTTCTCTCTTCTAACTCCTTCTCTCTTCTAACTCCTTCTCTCTTCTAACTCCTTCTCTCTTCTAACTTCTCTCTCTCTTCTAACTCCTTCTCTCTTCTAACTCCTTCTCTCTTCTAACTCCTCTCTCTCTCTCTCTTCCAACTCCTTCTCTCTTCCAACTCCTTCTCTCTTCTAACTCCTCTCTCTCTTCTAACTCCTTCTCTCTTCTAACTCCTTCTCTCTTCTAACTCCTTCTCTCTTCTAACTCCTTCTCTTCTCTTCTTCTAACTCCTTCTCTCTTCTAACTCTTCTCTTCTTCTAACTCCTTCTCTCTTCTAACTCCTTCTCTCTTCTAACTCCTTCTCTCTTCTAACTCCTTCTCTCTTCTAACTCCTCTCTTCTAACTTCTTCCTCCTTCTCTCTCTCTCTCTCTCTCTCTCTCTCTCTCTCTCTCTCTCTCTCTCTCTCTCTCTCTCTCTCTCTCTCTCTCTCTCTCTCTCTCTCTCTCTCTCTCTCTCTCTCTCTCTCTCTCTCTCTCTCTCTCTCTCTCTCTCTCTCTCTCTCTCTCTCTCTCTCTCTCTCTCCTCTCTCTGTCTCTCTCTGTCTCTCTCTCTCTCTCTCTGTCTCCTAACTCCTTCTCAATTCAATTCAATACAAGGGCTTTATTGGCATGGGAAACATGCGTTAACATTGCCAAAGCAAGTAAGGTAGATAATATATAAAGTGAATATATAAAGTGAAATAAACAATAAAAATTAACAGTAAACATCACACATACTCCTTCTCTCTCTCTCTCTCTCTCTCTTCCTCTCTCTAACTCCTTCTCTCTCTCTCTCTCTCTCTCTCTCTCTCTCTTCTCTCTCTCTCCTTCTCTCTCCCCTCTCTCTCTCTCTTTCTAACTCCTTCTCTCTCTCTCTCTCTAACTCCTTCTCTCTCTCTCTCTCTCTCTCTTCTAACTCCTCTCTCTCTCTTCTAACTCCTTCTCTCTCTCTCTCTCTCTAACTCCTTCTCTCTCTCTCTCTAACTCCCTTCTCTCTCTCTCTCTCTCTCTCTCTCTCTCTCTAACTCCTTCTCTCTCTCTCTAACTCTTCTCTTCTCTAACTCCTTCTCTCTCTTCTAACTCCTTCTCTCTCTCTCTCTTCTAACTCCTTCTCTCTCTCTCTCTCTTCTAACTCTCTCTCTTCTAACTCTCTTCTCTCTCTCTCTCTTCTAACTCCTTCTCTCTCTCTCTCCTAACTCCTTCTCTCTCTCTCTCTTCTAACTCCTTCTTCTCTTCTAACTCTCTCTCTCTAACTCCTTCTCTCTTCTAACTCCTTCTAACTCCTTCTCTCTCTCTAACTCCTTCTTCTCTCTTCTAACTCCTTCTCTCTCTCTAACTCCTTCTCTCTCTCTAACTCCTTCTCTCTCTTCTAACTCCTTCTCTCTTCTAACTCTCTCTCTCCTAACTCTCTCTCTTCTAACTCCTTCTCTCTCTTCTAACTTCTTCTTCTAACTCTCTCTCTTCTAACTCCTTCTCTCTCTCTCTCTCTCTCTCTCTCTCCTAACTCCTTCTCTCTTCTAACTCCTTCTCTCTCTCTCTCTCTCCTAACTCTCTCTCTAACTCCTTCTCTCTCTCTCTTCTTCAACTCCTTCTCTCTCGCTCTCTCTCTCTCTTCTAACTCCTCTCTCTCTTCTAACTCCTTCTCTCTCTCTCTCTCTCTCTTCTAACTCCTTCTCTCTCTCTCTTCTAACTCCTTCTCTCTCTCTCTTCTAACTCCTTCTCTCTTCTAACTCCTTCTCTCTCTCTCTTCTAACTCCTTCTCTCTCTCTCTTCTAACTCCTTCTCTCTTCTAACTCCTCTCTCTCTCTTCTAACTCCTTCTCTCTTCTAACTCCTTCTCTCTCTCTCTTCTAACTCCTTCTCTCTCTCTCTTCTAACTCCTTCTCTCTTCTAACTCCTTCTCTCTCTCTCTCTCTCTCTCCTAACTCCTTCTCTCTTCTAACTCCTTCTCTCTCTCTCTCTCTCTCTCCTAACTCCTTCTCTCTTCTAACTCCTTCTCTCTCTCTCTCTCTTCTAACTCCTTCTCTCTCGCTCTCTCTCTCTTCCAACTCCTTCTCTCTCGCTCTCTCTCTCTCTTCCAACTCCTTCTCTCTTCCAACTCCTTCTCTCTTCCAACTCCTTCTCTCTTCCAACTCCTTCTCTCTTCCAACTCCTTCTCTCTCTCTCTTTCTCTCTTCTAACTCCTTCTCTCTTCTAACTCCTTCTCTCTTCTAACTCCTTCTCTCTTCTAACTCCTCTCTCTCTCTCTCTTCCAACTCCTTCTCTCTTCCAACTCCTTCTCTCTTCCAACTCCTTCTCTCTTCTAACTCCTTCTCTCTTCCAACTCCTTCTCTCTTCTAACTCCTTCTCTCTTCTAACTCCTTCTCTCTTCTAACTTCTCTCTCTCTTCTAACTCCTTCTCTCTTCTAACTCCTTCTCTCTTCTAACTCCTTCTCTCTTCTAACTCCTTCTCTCTTCTAACTCCTCTCTCTCTCTCTTCTAACTCCTTCTCTCTTCTAACTCCTTCTCTCTTCTAACTCCTTCTCTCTTCTAACTCCTTCTCTCTTCTAACTCCTCTCTCTCTCTCTCTTCTAACTCCTTCTCTCTTCTAACTCCTTCTCTCTTCTAACTCCTCTCTCTCTCTCTCTTCTAACTCCTTCTCTCTCTCTCTCTTCTAACTCCTTCTCTCTTCTAACTCCTTCTCTCTTCTAACTCCTTCTCTCTCTCTCTCTTCTAACTCCTTCTCTCTTCTAACTCCTTCTCTCTTCTAACTCCTTCTCTCTTCTAACTCCTTCTCTCTTCTAACTCCTTCTCTCTTCTAACTCCTTCTCTCTTCTAACTTCTTCTCTCTTCTAACTTCTTCTCTCTTCTAACTTCTTCAATCCCCTCTCTCTCTCTCTCTCTCTCTCTCTCTCTCTCTCTCTCTCTCTCTCTCTCTCTCTCTCTCTCTCTCTCTCTCTCTCTCTCTCTCTCTCTCTCTCTCTCTCTCTCTCTCTCTCTCTCTCTCTCTCTCTCTCTCTCTCTCTCTCTCTCTCTCTCTCTCTCTCTCTCTCTCTCTCTCTCTCTCTCTCTCTCTCTCTCTCTCTCTCTCTGTCTCCTAACTCCTTCTCAATTCAATTCAATACAAGGGCTTTATTGGCATGGGAAACATGCGTTAACATTGCCAAAGCAAGTAAGGTAGATAATATATGAAGTGAATATATAAAGTGAAATAAACAATAAAAATTAACAGTAAACATCACACATACAGAAGTTTCAAAACAATAAAGACATTACAAATGTCATATATATATATATATATATATATATATATATATATATATATATATATATACAGTGTTTTAACAATGTACAAATGGTAAAGGACACAAGATAAAATAAATAAGCATAGATATGGGTTGTATTTACAATGGTGTGTGTTGTTCACTGGTTGCCCTTTTCTCGTGGCAACAGGTCACAAATCTTGCTGCTCTGATGGCACACTGTGGAATTTCACCCAATAGATATGGGAGTTTTTCAAAATTGGATTTGTTTTCGAATTCTTTGTGGATCTGTGTAATCTGAGGGAAATATGTCTCTCTAATATGGTCATACATTGGGCAGGAGGTTAGGAAGTGCAGCTCAGTTTCCACCTCATTTTGTGGGCAGTGAGCACATAGCCTGTCTTCTCTGAGAGCTATGTCTGCCTACGGCGGCCTTTCTCAATAGCAAGGCTATGCTCGCTGAGTCTGTACATAGACAAAACTTTCCTTAATTTCGGGTTAGTCACAGTGGTCAGGTATTCTGCCGCTGTGTACTCTCTGTGTAGGGCCAAATAGCATTCTAGTTTGCTCTGTTTTTTTGTTAATTCTTTCCAATGTGTCAAGTAATGATCTTTTTGTTTTCTCATGACTTGGTTGGGTCTAATTGTGCTGCTGTCCTGGGGCTCTGAAGGGTGTGTTTGTGTTTGTGAACAGAGCCCCAGGACCAGCTTGCTTAGGGGACTCTTCTCCAGGTTCATCTCTCTGTAGGTGATGGCTTTGTTGTGGAAGGTTTGGGAATCGCTTCCTTTTAGGTGGTTATAGAATTTAATGGCTCTTTTCTGGATTTTGATAATTAGTGGGTATCGGCCTAATTCTGCTCTGCATGCATTATTTGGTGTTCTACGTTGTACACGGAGGATATTTTTGCAGAATTTTGCGTGCAGAGTCTCAATTTGGTGTTTGTCCCATTTTGTGAAATCTTGGTTGGTGAGCGGACCCCAGACCTCACAACCATAAAACGCAATGTGATTGACTGATTCAAGTATTTTTAGCCAAATCCTAATTGGTATGTTGAAATTATGTTCCTTTTGATGGCATAGAATGCCCTTCTTGCCTTGTCTCTCAGATTGTTCACATCTTTGTGGAAGTTACCTGTGAAGCTGATGTTTCGGCCAAGGTATGTATAGTTTTTGTGTGCTCTAGGGCAACAGTGTCTAGATGGAATTTGTATTTGTGGTCCTGGTGACTGGACCTTTTTTGGAACACCATTATTTTGGTCTTACTGAGATTTACTGTCAGGGCCCAGGTCTGACAGAATCTGTGCATAAGATCTAGGTGCTGCTGTAGGCCCTCCTTGTTTGGGTACAGAAGTACCAGATCATCAGCAAACAGCAGACTTTTGACTTCGGATTCCAGTAGGGTGAGGCCGGGTGCTGCAGACTTTTCTAGTGCCCGCGCCAATTCGTTGATATATATGTTGAAGAGGGTGGGGCTTAAGCTGCATCCCTGTCTAACCCCACGACCCTGTGTGAAGAAATTTGTGTGTTTTTTGCCAATTTTAACCGCACACTTGTTGTTTGTGTACATGGATTTTATGATGTCATATGTTTTACCCCCAACACCACTTTCCATCAGTTTGTATAGCAGATCCTCATGCCAAATTGAGTTGAAGGCTTTTTTGAAATCAACAAAACATGAGAAGACTTGGCCTTTGTTTTGGTTTGTTTGGTTGTCAATTAGGGTGTGCAAGGTGAATACATGGTCTGTTGTACGGTAATTTGGTAAAAAGCCAATTTGACATTTGCTCAGTACATTGTTTTCATTCAGGAAGTGTACGACTCTGCTGTTAATGATAATGCAGAGGATTTTCCCAAGGTTACTGTTGACGCATATTCCACAGTAGTTATTGGGGTCAAATTTGTCTCCATTTTTGTGGATTGGGGTGATCAGTCCTTGGTTCCAAATATTGGGGAAGATGCCAGAGCTAAGGATGATGTTAAAGAGTTTTAGTATAGCTAATTGGAATTTGTTGTCTGTATATTTAATCATTTCATTGAGGATACCATCAACACCACAGGCATTTTTGGGTTGGAGGGTTTTTATTTTGTCCTGTAACTCATTCAATGTAATTGGAGAATCCAGTGGGTTCTGGTAGTCTTTAATAGTTGATTCTAAGATCTGTATTTGATCATGTATATGTTTTTGCTCATTATTCTTTGTTATAGAGCCAAAAAGATTGGAGAAGTGGTTTACCCATACATCTCCATTTTGGATAGATAATTATTTGTGTTTGTTTAGTGTTTTCCAATTTTCACAGAAGTGGTTAGAGTCTATGGATTCTTCAATTACATTGAGCTGATTTCTGACATGCTGTTCCTTCTTTTTCCGTAGTGTATTTCTGTATTGTTTTAGTGATTCACCATAGTGAAGGCGTAGACTCAGGTTTTTCCGGGTCTCTATGTTTTAGGTTGGACAGGTTTCTCAATTTCCTTCTTAGATTTTTGCATTCTTCATCAAACCATTTGTCATTGTTGTTGTTTTTCTTCAGTTTTCTATTTGAGATTTTTAGATTTGATAGGGAAGCTGAGAGGTCAAATATACTGTTAAGATTTTCTACTGCCAAGTTTACACCTTCACTATTACAGTGGAACGTTTTACCCAGGAAATTGTCTAAAAGGGATTGAATTTGTTGTTGCCTAATTGTTTTTTGGTAGGTTTCCAAACTGCATTCCTTCCATCTATAGCATTTCTTAATGTTACTCAGTTCCTTTGGCTTTGATGCCTCATGATTGAGTATTGCTCTCTTTAAGTAGACTGTGATTTTGCTGTGGTCTGATAGGGGTGTCAGTGGACTGACTGTGAACGCTCTGAGAGCCTCTGGGTTGAGGTCAGTGGTAAAGTAGTCTACAGTACTACTGCCAAGAGATGAGCTATAAGTGTACCTACCATAGGAGTCGCCTCGAAGCCTACCATTGACTATGTACATACCCAGCGTGAGACAGAGCTGCAGGAGTTGTGACCCGTTTTTGTTGGTTATGTTGTCATAGTTGTGCCTAGGGGGGGCATATGTGGGAGGGAATGCTGTCACCTCCAGGCAGGTGTTTGTCCCCCTGTGTGCTGAGGGTGTCAGGTTCTTGTCCGGTTCTGGCATTTAGGTCGCCACAGACTAGTACATGTCCCTGGGCCTGGAAATGATTGATTTCCCCCTCCAGGATGGAGAAGCTGTCTTCATTAAAATATGGGGATTCTAGTGGGTGGATATAGGTAGCACACAGGAGGACATTTTTCTCTGTTAGGATAATTTCCTTTTGAATTTCTAGCCAAATGTAAAATGTTCCTGTTTATTAATTTAATAAAGTGAGTTAGGTCTGTTCTATACCAAATTAGCGTACCCCCTGAGTCCCTTCCCTGTTTCACACCTGGTAGTTTGGTGGATGGGACTACCAGCTCTCTGTAACCTAGAGGGCAACCAGTGGATCCGTCTCCTCTATACCAGGTTTCTTGCTGGATGACAATGTCTGTATTACCGATTTCTTTGGTGAAGTCCGGGTTCCTGCTCTTTAGGCCAAAGGCAGATGACCTCAGGCCTTGGATATTCCAGGATGATATAGTGAAGGCTTTTTGTTCCATAGATTGTCCAATGTTGTTGGTTGTGGTTTGGCCTCAGGCCAGTAAGTGTGAGCAGAGCCTGCTGAGCATCTGGTACATGCCATT
Source organism: Oncorhynchus masou masou (assembly GCF_036934945.1). Lineage (NCBI taxonomy): Eukaryota > Metazoa > Chordata > Actinopteri > Salmoniformes > Salmonidae > Oncorhynchus > Oncorhynchus masou. The sequence continues at coordinate 74,223,481 of NC_088220.1, forward strand.
GGCTTGGGCGAGTGTAAGAGTGGGGGTTAGGACTGTTTGCCCGCTCACTACCTGGGCGTATGTGTGGCTTCCATGTTGAGGCCCTCTTTGCGGGGGTGGGGTGCATGGGGTGGGCAGGAGTGGCATAGGTCTGATCTGAGGGGGCCTAAATGGGGTGTGGGCATGGTTGACGTGGAGGGGGTGTTGATTGGTTGGGGTGGGGGTGTGGATGTGTCTGGGGGTGCTGTGGTCTGGATGTAATTCCTCTTGGCGTGGGTCCTCTATGTGTAGGTCCAGGGGGGGTCCTGCAGGTTGTCTCGCTGGTCTGGGTGGGGTGTCTATTGATGCTGGAAAATGCAGGAGCTAATCTGATCGTGACCTCTGCTCTGCTCTATCACTCTCCCTCGCTGTGTGTCTCTCTCTGTGTGTCTCTCTCTGTGTGTCTCTCTCTGTGTGTCTCTACCTGTGTGTCTCTACCTGTGTGTCTCTACCTGTGTGTCTCTCTCTGTGTGTCTCTCTCTGTGTGTCTCTCTCTGTGTGTCTCTACCTGTGTGTCTCTACCTGTGTGTCTCTACCTGTGTGTGTTTCTCTCTGTCTGTGTGTGTCTCTCTGTGTGTGTCTCTCTGTGTGTCTCTCTCTCTCTCTCCCTCTCACCCTTTGTTTTCTAACTCTCTCTCTCTGCCTCTGTTTTCTAACTCCCTCACTCTGTCTCTCTCTCTGTCTCTCTCCTCTGTTTTCAAACCCCCCCTCTCTCTCCCTCTCTCTGTCTCTCTCTCCCTCCCTCTGTTTTCTAACTCTCTCTCTGTCTCTCTCCTCTGTTTTCTAACTCCCTCTCTCTCTCTCCCTCTCTCTGTCTCTCTCTCCCTCCCTCTGTTTTCTAACTCTCTCTGTCTCTCTCTCTCAAACACCTTTTCCCCCCTCCTTCTCCCTCCTTCTCTCTTCTAACTCCCCCTCTCTGTCTCTTTCTCTTTTTATCTCTCTTTTCTAACTCTCTCTCTCTCCATTTTCTTTTCTATACTCTACTCTACCACCTTCTTACTCTCTGCACTACTGTTTTAAGAACTGGAATAATTGCAGTAAATGTGAAGGGTATTGTAGAAGCATGGAGCCAGGCTGCTATATGACGGATGGTGGGTCCTCTAGCCAATAGAGGAGCCGGTTGGAATTGATCTGCGGTTTCATAGCAGCACAGCCCTTAGTGTCATAACTGACCAGACCATTAGGATACAAGGTATACTTCTATAGTACATCTATTAGTGAATTGAGCCATACACCACGATCAATGCTTATGATATTGGGCCATTGTGTCTGGCAAGAGTCTTCGATATATTAGCCTGCATAGCTGGTATAGGGAAAGGGAGGGGGAGAAGCAGGGAGGGGTAGGGTGAGGGAGAAGGTGAGAGCGAGAGGGAGAGGCAGGGAGGGGTAGGGAGAGGGGAGAGGGAGGAGGCAGGCAGGCAGGGGTAGGGAGGGGTAGGGAGAGTGAGAAGGCGAGAGAGAGGGAGAGGGGAGAGGCAGGGAGGGGTAGGGAGAGAGTCAAGGGACAGGGAGAGGGAGGGGGAGAGGCAGTGAGAGAGAGGGAGAATGTGTGAGAGAGAGGGAGAAAAAGTAAATCCATATGCATGGCTGTGCAGCTCAGTTGGCTTTAGCTGGTAGAGCTTCTGCAACATCAACAGATCAATCACACACACACACACACACGTCTGAGCCATGGGCAGCTCCTAACTCAGGTCAGCCTATTTCAGCACCACGGACAGCAACATTCCTCACTTATATTATGTACTATAGTTCTTTGTGTGCCTCCATATCTTTAGTCTAGTTCTGCTGCATCTTTGCTGCTGCCTGCTGACTTGTGAAGCTCTTGCTTGGCTTCTTCAAGACCATTACAATTATACAGCCTGTCAGTAAATTTGTGGGCAAAAAAAAGAAGAAAAATGGAAATCTAATGAAACAAGCAGTCGATTGGGATGACTACAGTACAACACTCTGACGTGAGGCACACTAACACTGTAAAGTCCTGTAGTCTGCATGCAGCCAACAGAGAGACAGGAACACTGATGAGTTACATGGAGAGGTCACTATCCCTCTCTCCTCTCTCTCTTAATCCTCCTCTCTGTCTTCCTTTACTTTCGGAACATAGAACTACTTTCCATCATAGTCTCAAATATTCATACAGACCTCAATCAAAGTTTCTCAAATAGAAATAGATTGAAATAGATAGAGAATGGTGTTGTTAAAGGAGCCATAGAATGGATGCAGGGCACGATGTTCTGTTGATTGACAATATGAATGGAGGTCTATGTAAAGCTTGCCTGCAGCCTGAGCCTAACAAAGACATTGTGCTGGGAGGGAAAGAGAGAAAAAGAGAGAAGGGGATAGAGTGATTACTAGCTGCCCAGCTGCTAGAGCCCTGAGAGATATTCATTCTCAATTGGTATTTCAGATTGGCTTTTCAAATACAGCCATTGCTATTACATACCTTCCATTTCCATTCACTCTAGAACCGTTTCACACCACTAGAGTTGAACTATTTCTATTACACAATGATCACTGAGGTAATTATTCAACAGGACATGACTGAAGTACGCTAAGTGACACAGGGGTTCTTAGTCAGAGGAATAGAAAGAAGAAGACAAGAAGAGACAGCATTTTGAGGAATGGAGGATTTTAGGAGAGTCCCGCTATCTGCTTTCAGCTCCCTCTTCCCTGAGCCTCAGCCCAGCCTCCCTAAAGTGCTTTACTTCCATGTTATATTGGTTACATTGTGTGTTCTCTCTAGTACCCCTACTTCTATGGCCCAGATGTGGTTCAAGCAGATTCCCAGAATGAGAGTCTGTGTCAGTATGGAGTGGAGATTAAATGGTAAAGGATGGAGGGATGACTTCATGGGAGGAAAGGGTTGGAAGATATAGGGATGGATGGAGGAAGAGAGGAAAAGATTCACCTCATAGACACGCTGTTTGGAGTGGGGGATGAGCAATATGAGGGGAATGGAGAGAGGGGAGGAAGGAGAGATGGAGGACAGGTAGGCCAAAGGGAGGGAGAGAGAGAGGGTAGGGAAATTCATCCTGGAATTTCCAAGACCTGAGGTTGTATGCCATTGGCCTAACAAGCAAGAACCTGAAAACCTGAGCAAGAACCAAAAAATTGAAATACAGACATTGTCATCCTACAAGAAACATGGTAAAGAGGAAATGGACCCACTGGTTGCCCTCTAGGTTACAGAGAGCTGGTAGTCCCATCCACCAAACTATCCGGTGTGAAACACGGAGGGAACTCAGGGGGTACGCTAATTTGGTATAGAACAGACCTAACTCACTTTATTAAATTAATAAACAGGAACATTTTACATTTGGCTAGACAATCAAAAGGAAATTATCTAAGCAGAGAATCTGTGTGCTACCTATATCCCCCACTAGAATCCCCATACTTTAATGAAGACAGCTTCTCCATCCTGGAGGGGGAATCAATCATTTCCAGGTCCAGGGAAATGTATTAGTCTGTCGCGCCCTAAATGCCAGAAGTGGACAAGAACATGACACCCTCAGCACACAGGGGGACAAACACCTACCTGGAGGTGACAGCATTCCTTATGACAACATAACTAACAAAATTCCTGCATAACCATCACAATTCCTGCAGCTCTGTCACATGCTGGCTATGTACATAGTCAATGATAGACTTTGAGAGGACTACTATGGTACGTGCACCTATAGTTCATCTCTTCACAGTAGGACTTGTAGACTACTTTATCACTGACCTCAACCCAGAGTCTCTCAGAGTGGTCACAGTCAGCCCACTGACACCCCTATCAGACCACAGCAAAATCACAGTCTACTTGAACAGAGCAATACTCAATCATGAGGCATCAAAGCCAAAGGAACTGAATAATATTAAGAAATGCTATAGATGTAAATGCAGTTACAAAGTCTGATTCTTTTCCTCTACCTCGCTTAGATGACTGTATTGATAGAATTGGCTCTGCTGCTTACGTTAGTAAGTTAGATTTGCTAAAAGGTTATTGGCAGGTACCTCTGACCTCTCGAGCTTCTGACATATCGGCTTTTGTTATGCCAGATAACTTTGTACAATACACTGTGATGCCCTTTGGCATGTGTAATGCACCTGCTACTTTTCAGCGGCTAGTTAACATTGTGTTTGCAGATGTGTCAAATTGTACTGCTTACCTTGACGATGTGGTGATTCATTCGTCTACTTGGTCTGAACATCTCTCCACTTTGAAAAGTGTGTTTCAGCGTTTGGAGAATGCTTCTGTAACCCTCAATTTGGCCTCGTGTGAGTTTGGGAAGGCTACAGTGACTTACTTAGGGAAAAAGTGGGACGAGGTCAAGTGAGCCCAGTAACTAGCAAAGTGGAAGCAATTGTTGCTTTTCCTGCTCCCACGACTCGCCACCAGTTGCGCAGATTCCTAGGGATGGTAGGGTACTATCGTACATTCTGTAAGAATTTCTCAATGGTAGTAGCTCCCCTTTCATCTCTGCTTAGTCCCAAGGTACCATTCAAGTGGTCCAAGGACTGTAACTATGCTTTTGAGTCCGCTAAAGTGCTACTTTGTTGTGCCCCAGTGCTTGCTGCCCCCAACTTTGACAAACCTTTTAAGTTGGAGGTATATGCTAGTATAGTGGGGGTGGGTGCAGTTCTCTTACAGGAAGATGAAGACGGAGTGGATCGGTCCGTCAGTTTCTTCTCCCTTAAGTTAAACTCGTGTCAGTCAAGGTACTCCACTATTGAACAAGAGACGCTGGCTTTATAGCTTGCCTTACAGTTCTTTGAGGTGTATGTGGAATCCAGTGCCTTGCCTGTTATGGTCTTCACGAACCATAATCCATTGGTGTTCTTGAAACAAATGTACAACCAGAACCGCCGCCTTATGCGGTGGGCTCTGATTGTACAAGGATATAATGTACAGATTTCTTATGTGAAGGGCTCGGCGAATGTGGTTGCTGACACTATCACGGGTTTACTAACTGGGGATGCGTTGGCTTTTGTTATTGCAAAACTAGGTTTGCAATTTTTGTGGTGGGCGTGTTACATTCCCCAGTTTATGTGTTGTAGTTTGTGTATTTGCATGTGTTTATATCAGGAAATGGCTTCCTGAAATCCATCAAGCAGCTGATTGGTCGACTCCATGGCTAATTGGAGAGCTGAACCCGCCCCCTCGTCAAGATGCAGCTGTCTCCAGTTACACATTCATTCTGAAGCTATATAAAAGCCAGTGTTCTGTTCAGAAAAGAGTCATTGCTGGGAGGTCATTGTTCAGAGTTTCATTGAATGGGAAGGGAAGGCACCTGGAGTGCTTAGGCAAGAGGCCCGTGGGCATACATATACCCGTATGTTATTCATTGGTAGCAGTTGGTATGTTCTGTGAGTTTGGACTCAGGTAGAGTTATTTGATGTCCTTTGTGCACTTAGGTTGTTTGAGAAATTATTTGTTCTCCTGTTTCATTTGTTAGGGGGAGGTAAGATAGGAGAGTGTTAGGCAAGTATTGGTTAGGCAGGTAATATACCCGAGTATATTCATTGTCTACGTTAGGTAAGATTGGTTAGGCCACCCCCTGTATTTTGGATAGGAGAGGGTAGGTTAGGTTAGGTAAGTATTGGTTAGGCAGGTAAGATAGGAGAGGGTAGGTTAGGTTAGGTAAGTATTGGTTAGGCAGGTAAGATAGGAGAGGGTAGGTTAGGTTAGGTAAGTATTGGTTAGGCAGGTAAGATAGGAGAGGTTAGGTAAGTATTGGTTAGGCAGGTAAGATAGGAGAGGTTAGGTAAGTATTGGTTAGGCAGGTAAGATAGGAGAGGGTAGGTTAGGTTAGGTAAGTATTGGTTAGGCAGGTAAGATAGGAGAGGGGGGCTTTGAGATTCACTTTCTTTGCTTTGGTTCTGTCCAGCCCCTTTTCCCCATATTACTGTGTAAATGAATAAAGTCCTTGTAAACGGTACCACATTCTGCCTGTTGTCATCCTTGCTCACGTCGACAGTCCATACCTCTTTCACTTCACGGGAGTTGAGTTGTAGCAGGGTGTCTGCGTTCCCTCTTCATAGAGGCGTGCCTAACAGTCTCCTCTTACCTTTTTTTCACTCATTCTCTCAGATTCTTCATTCACTCTTCACTGTTTCTTACCATTGTCCCTCCAGTCCAAATGTACTGTATGTTACTCTGTAATGTCTGTATTTATGTAGATAGAACATCAGGACAACATCTCAGGAAGCCATCTCAACTCCCTGTGCAACACATTATCTACATGGTCCCCATGGGGACTAGACTGCGGTGAGGAGGGAGCTGTGCCATGCTGCATGAGAGGTGTGTAGGGATTTCTGCTTGTTTGGTTGAACACAGAGACTGTAATTTACATACGTTAACACTTAGCTGGTTGTCTCTGTACAGTTAATCTGATTGGCTTGTAATGAGTTCTGCCTTCAGAGGACAGCAAAACAGAATGACTATTCCCAGAGGTCTGAATACACATTGTGTGCCCCATGACTCTCTTTTTGAGGTTGTTTTTTCTTTCCCTCTTTGTATCCGTCCTCTTACACTTCCTCCTCTTCCTCATCCTCCTCTCCCCCTCTGCTGCCTCCTCATCCTCCTCTCAATCTGTGTTTATGATAAGGAGTTTATGCATTACTCGCAATGGCATCGTTTTAGAGACATGAGTCATAATGCAGACACACACACTGTAAAGAGATGTAAGTCATCTACTAAAAATAAATCTCCTAAAGGCACACACAATAACATACACACACACAGGGAATGCCAGAAACACACACACAGGGAACGCCTGAAACACACACACAGGGAATGCCAGAAACACACACACACACACAGGGAATGCCAGAAACACACACACACACAGGGAATGCCAGAAACACACACACACACACAGGGAATGCCAGAAACACACACACACACACACAGGGAATTCCAGAAACACACACACACAAACACACACAGGGAATGCCAGAAACACACACACACACACACAGGGAATGCCAGAAACACACACACACACACAGAATGGCAGAAACACACACACGCACAGGGAATGCCAGAAACACACACACACGGAATGGCAGAAACACACAAACACACACACAGGGAATGCCAGAAACACAAACACACAAGGAATGCTGAAAACACACACACACAGGGAATGCCAGAAACACACACACACACACACACACACACACACAGGGAATGCCAGAAACACACAAACACACACAGGGAATGCCAGAAACACACACAAACACACACACACAGAGAATGCCAGAAACACACACACACAAGGAATGGCAGAAAAATGGACACACACACACACACACACAGGGAATGCCAGAAGCACACACACACACAGGGAATGCTAGAAACACACACACACAGGGAATGTCCAGAAACACACACACACACAGGGAACGACAGAAACACACACGGAACGGCAGAAACACACACACACACACAGGGAATGCCAGAAACACACACACACACACACACAGGGAATGCCAGAAACACACACACACAGGGAATTCCAGAAACACACACACACACACACAGGGAATTCCAGGAACACACACACACACAGGGAATGCCAGAAACACACACACACACACACACGGAATGCCAGAAACACACACACACACACACACACACAGGGAATGCCAGAAACACACACACACACACACACACACACACACACACACAGGAATGCCAGAAACACACACACAGGGAATGCCAGAAACACACACACACACAGTGAATGCCAGAACACACACACACACACACACACACACATGGAATGCTAGAAACACACACACACACACACAGGGAATGCCAGAAACACACACACACACGGAATGCCAGAAACACACACACACACACACAGTGAATGCCAGAAACAAACACACACACAGGGAATGCTAGAAACACACACACACACACACACACACACACACACACACACACACACAGGGAATGCCAGAAACACACACACACAGGGAATTCCAGAAACACACACACACAGGGAACGCCAGAAACACACACACACAGGGAACCAGAAACACACAAACACACACACACACACACACAGGGAACGCCAGAAACACACACACACAGGGAATGCCAGAAACACACACACACACACAGGGAATGCCAGAAACACACACGGAATGGCAGACACACACACACGCACAGGGAATGCCAGAAACACACACACACGGAATGGCAGAAACACACAAACACACACACAGGGAATGCCAGAAACACACACACACAAGGAATGCCAGAAACACACACACAGGGAATGCCAGAAACACACACACACAGGGAATGCCAGAAACACACAAACACACACAGGGAATGCCAGAAACACACACAAACACACACACAGGAAATGCCAGAAACACACACACACAGGGAATTCCAGAAACACACACACACACACACACACAGGGAATGCCAGAAACACACACACACACACACACACAGGGAATGCCAGAAACACACACACACACACGGAATGGCAGAAACACACACACACACACAGGGAATGCCAGAAACACACACACACACAAACAGGGAATGCCAGAAACACACACACAGAAACACACACACACAGGGAATGCCAGAAACACACACACACAGGGAATGCCAGAAACACACACACACACACACACACACACACACACACACACACACACACACACACACACACAGGGAATGCCAGAAACACACACAGGGAATGCTAGAAACACACACACACACACACACACACACGGAATGCCAGAAACACACACACACACACACATGGAATGCCAGAAACACACACACACAGTGAATGCCAGAAACACACACACACACACACACAGGGAATGCTAGAAACACACACACACACAGGGAATGCCAGAAACACACACACACACACACACACACAGGAATTCCAGAAAACACACACACACGCCAGAAACACACACACACACAGGGAACGCCAGAAACACACACACACAAACACACACACGGGGAATGCCAGAAACACAGAAACACACACACACACACACACACACAGGAATTGAAACACACACACACAGGGAATTCCAGAAACACACACACACAGGGAACGCCAGAAACACACACACACACACACAGGAATGCCAGAAACACACACACACAGGGAATTCCAGAAACACACACACACACACACACACACACACACAGGGAATGCCAGAAACACACACACACACACACACACACACACACACACACACACACACACACAGGGATTGCCAGAAACACACACACACACGGAATGGCAGAAACACACACACACACACACAGGGAATGCCAGAAACACACACAGGGAATGCCAGAAACACACACACACACAGGAATGCCAGAAACACACACACACACACACACACACACACACGGAATGCCAGAAACACACACACACAGGGAATGCCAGAAACACACACAGGGAATGCCAGAAACACACACACACACAGGGAATGCCAGAAACACACACACACACACACACACACACACACACAGGAATTCCAAAAACACACACACACAGGGAACGACAGAAACACACACACACAGGGAACGACAGAAACACACACACACACAGGGAACGACAGAAACACACACACACACGGAATTGCAGAAACACACACACACACAGGGAATGCCAGAAACACACACACAGGGAATGCCAGAAACACACACACACAGGGAATTCCAGAAACACACACAAACAGGGAATGCCAGAAACACACACACACAGGGAATGCCAGAAACACACACACACACACACACACACACAGGGAATGCCAGAAACACACACACACACACACACAGTGAATGCCAGAAACACACACACACACAGTGAATGCCAGAAACACACACAGGGAATGCCAGAAACACACACACACACACACACACACATGGAATGCTAGAAACACACACACACACACACAGGGAATGCCAGACACACACACACACACACACACACAGGAATGCCAGAAACACACACACACACACACACACAGTGAATGCCAGAAACACACACACACACAGGGAATGCTAGAAACACACACACACACACACACAGGGAATGCCAGAAACACACACACAGGGAATGCCAGAAACACACACACACACACAGGGAATGCCAGAAACACACACACACAGGGAACGCCAGAAACACAGAAACACACACACACACACACACAGGGAACGCCAGAAACACACACACACAGGGGATGCCAGAAACAAACACACACACAGGGAATGCCAGAAACACACACACACACACACACACACAGGGAATGCCAGAAACACACACACACAGGGAATGCCAGAAACACACACACACACACACAGGGAACGCCAGAAACACACACACACACACACACAGGGAACGCCAGAAACACACACACACAGAGGGAATGCCAGAAACACACACACACACACAGGGAATTCCAGAAACACACACACACACACACACAGGAATGCCAGAAACACACACACACAAACACACACACACAGGGATTGCCACACACACACAGTAAATTCCAGAAACACACACACACACACACACAGGAATGCCAGAAACACACACACACACACACGAAAACACACACACACAGGGAATGCCAGAAACACACACAGGGAATGCCAGAAACACACACACACACAGGGAATGCCAGAAACACACACACACACACACACACACACACACACACACACACACACACACAAAGGGAATGCCAGAAACACACACACACACACACACACAGGGAATGCCAGAAACACACACACAGGGAATTCCAGAAAAACACACACACAGGGAACGCCAGAAACACACACACACACAGGGAACGCCAGAAACACACACACACAGGGGATGCCAGAAACAAACACACACACGGGGAATGCCAGAAACACACACACACACACACACACACACACACACAGGAATGCCAGAAACACACACACACAGGGAATTCCAGAAACACACACACACAGGGAACGCCAGAAACACACACACACAGGGAATGCCAGAAACACACACACACAGGGAATTCCAGAAACACACAACACACACACACACACACACAGGAATGCCAGAAACAGCAACACACACACACACAGGGATTGCCAGAAACACACACACACACGGAATGGCAGAAACACACACACACACAGGGAATACACAGAAAACACACACACACACAGGGAATGCCAGAACACACACACACACACACACACACACACACACACACACACACACAAAGGGAATGCCAGAAACACACACACACACAGGGAATGCCAGAAACACACACACAGGGAATGCCAGAAACACACACACACACACACAGGGAATGCTAGAAACACACACACACACACACACACACACACACAGGAATGCCAAAAACACACACACACAGGGAATGAAACACACACACACAGAAACACAAACACACACACACACAGGGAATGCCAGAAACACACACACACACTTGCAGAAACACACACACACACAGGGAATGCCAGAAACACACACACAGGAATGCACACAGAAAACACACACAAACACACACACAGGGAATGCCAGAAACACACACACAGGGAATGCCAGAAACACACACACACACACACACACACACACACACAGGGAATGCCAGAAACACACACACACACACGGAATGCCAGAAACACACACACACACACAGTGAATGCCAGAAACACACACAGGGAATGCCAGAAACACACACACGCACACAGGGAATGCCAGAAACACACACACACACACACACACACACAGGGAATGCCAGAAACACACACACACACAGGGAATGCAAGAAACACACACACAATGCCAGAAATGCCACAAACACACACACACAGGGAATGCCAGAAACACACACACACACACACACACAATGCACACAAACACACACACACACAGTGAATGCCAGAAACACACACACACACAGTGAATGCCAGAAACACACACACACAGTGAATGCCAGAAACACACACACACAGTGAATGCCAGAAACACACACACACAGAATGCCAGAAACACACACACACACACACACACACACACACACACACACACAGGGAATGCCAGAAACACACAAACACACACAGGGAATGCCAGAAACACACACACAGGGAATGCCAGAAACACACACACACACACACACACAGGGAATGCTAGAAACACACACACACACACACACAGGGAATGCCAGAAACACACACACACAGGGAACGCCAGAAACACACACACACACAGGGAATGACAGAAACACACACAAACAGGGAATGCCAGAAACACACACACACACAGGGAATGCCAGAAACGCACACACACACACACACAGGGAACGCCAGAAACACACATACACACACACACACACACACACACACACACACAGGAACGCCAGAAACACACACACACAGGGAACGCCAGAATCCCACACACACAGGGAATGCCAGAAACACACACACACACAGGGAATGCCAGAAACACACACACACAGGGAACGCCAGAAACACACACACACACACACACACAGGGAACGCCAGAAACACACACACACAGAGGGGAACGCCAGAAACACACACACACACACAGAGGGGAACGCCAGAAACACACACACACACAGAGGGGAACGCCAGAAACACACACACACAGAGGGGAACGCCAGAAACACACACACACACACAGGGAACGCCCAAACACACACACACACACAGGGAACGCCCAAACACACACACACACACACACAGGGAACGCCAGAAACACACACACACACACACACACACACACACAGGGAACGCCAGAAACACACACACAAAGGAATGCCAGAAACACACACAAACACACTCCGGGAACACGAGAAACACATACATGTGCAACACATACTGAACACCCACACAAAAATACACAGGAAGGCGAGAAATGTAATTTGCTTTGAAAATAAACAAGCTTATCAAATAGCAAGGATTTTCAGACCAAATCAAACTGATTTGCCCATTGGCAAAATGGAGTAGGCTGTTCAGTTTCAATATAAAATGAATATCCCCCCAACTCCAATCAGGCTTTTTTATCTATAATTGTAACGGCTGTCATCGGATGAAAAAGGAGACCAAGGTGCAGTGTGGTAAGTGTTCATGATAAATGTATTACTACAAACACTCGAACAAAATAACAAAGAGTGAAAAGCGAAACAGTCCTGTCAGGTGCAGACACTAGACAGACAACAACTACCCACAAAACCCAAACGAAACAGGACAACTTATATTTGATCACCAATCAGAGACAACGATAGACAGCTGCCTCAGATTGGGAACCACACCAACATAGAAATAAAGAAACTAGAATGCCCACCCTAGTTACACCCTGGCCTAACCAAAATAGAGAATAAAAGCCTCTCTATGGCCAGGGCGTGACAATAATGCTGGCTGCATATCCTCTGTGCTCAACACTATCACAGGGCTCTGATGCTTTCCAATGAAATAGTAGAACCTGAAACACTTTGACCTTGTGGATGTTACCCTATTACTCATTTCTACCAGCAACCACAGAAGTTGTCAAACTAATGTATTAACATATAAATCATTGTACATCTTCTTCAATCTCATAGAATGGCAACTACTTCCATCACTACTGGTGTCATCACACTCATCATCACTCATCACTTGAAACCTCATTTATTCTCTCACCAGGAACCTCAACAAACAGCTGTTACAAATCTCACCACCTTCATCAGAACAGCACAGCTTGTGATAATTCTCCACTCTCTAGCTAAACTCCAAACTCCAAACTCATAAGCATACTGTAGAATCCACTTTCTAACGCGGCCACTTTTCCTGTGTATGTTCTGCTTTTTGTTGTTAAGCGTTTTAGAAGCGTTGTTGTAGCTCCTTGTTTATCCCGGCGGGGGAACTGGTGGGTTTGGAGCGCTGAAGAAACGGTCCTCCTCTGTTAAACCTGTTTATTTACGTTGACAGTTTTATTATAGCGCTCTAGTCATTACACACACACACCCACACAGAGCTCAACTCATTTGCATAGCTAATGAAGCCATATTTTCAGTCCCCGTTAAGATTTAAGATGGCAGTTGTCTAATTGGAACATTAGCTATAAGAGCCCTTTTTTTTATTAAACTCAGTTTGCATGGATCTAATAAACCACAGTCCCTGTTGCTGGGGACAAATGTACTTTTTTTGTTTTTTTCAGAGGAGATGAATAGTATGAAACAAGTTCATTGATTTGGCCCTGTTTGTAATGGAAGAAAAACTGTTTGAAGCACATAAGCTTTTTAAATCCAGGCCTTTATTTGAGCTGGTTGAGGAAAGAGTGAAGATGATCGGCAAGACAAGGAGATGTGGAGGATAGAGGGAGGTGGAGGAGTGATGGAGGGAGAGGAGTGATGGAGGGAGAGGGAGGAGAGGAGAGGAGTGATGGAGGGAGAGGGAGGAGAGGAGTGATGGAGGGAGAGGGAGAGGAGTGATGGAGGGAGGGAGAGGAGTGATGGTGGGAGAGTGAGGGAGGAGGGAGAGGAGTGATGGAGGGAGAGGGAGGAGAGGAGTGATGGAGGGAGAGGGAGCAGAGGAGTGATGGAGGGAGAGGGAGGAGAGGAGAGGAGTGATGGAGGAGAGGAGGGAGGTGATGAATGGAGGGAGAGGGAGGAGAGGAGTGATGAATGGAGGGAGAGGGAGGAGAGGAGTGATGGAGGGAGAGGGAGGAGAGGAGAGGAGTGATGAAGGGAGAGGGAGGAGAGGAGAGTGATGGTGGGAGAGGGAGGAGAGGAGTGATGGAGGGAGAGGGAGGAGAGGAGTGATGGAGGGAGAGGGAGGGAGAGGATGGAGGGAGAGGGAGGAGAGGAGAGATGGAGGGAGAGGAGTGATGGAGGGAGAGGGAGCAGAGAAGTGATGGAGGGAGAGGGAGGAGAGGAGAGGAGTGATGGAGGGAGAGGGAGGAGAGGAGTGATGGAGGGAGAGGGAGGAGAGGAGAGTGATGGTGGGAGAGGGAGGAGAGGAGTGATGGAGGGAGAGGGAGGAGAGGAGAGTGATGGTGGGAGAGGGAGGAGAGGAGTGATGGAGGGAGAGGGAGGAGAGGAGGGAGGAGAGGAGAGTGATGGTGGGAGAGGGAGGAGAGGAGAGTGATGGAGGAGAGAGAGGAGAGGAGTGATGGAGGGAGAGGGAGGAGAGGAGAGGAGTGATGGAGGGAGAGGGAGGAGAGGAGTGATGAGTGAGGAGAGGAGTGAGGAGAGGAGTGAAGGAGGGAGGGAGAGGGATGAGAGGAGTGATGGAGGGAGAGGGAGGAGAGGAGTGATGGAGGGAGAGGGAGGAGAGGAGAGTGATGGTGGGAGAGGGAGGAGAGGAGTGATGGAGGGAGATGGAGGGAGGAGGGGAGTGATGGAGGGAGAGGGGGAGAGGAGAGGAGTGATGGAGGGAGAGGGGAGGAGAGATGGAGGGAGTGGGAGTAGAGGAGTGATGGAGGAGAGGAGAGATTAATGGAGGGAGAGGGAGGAGAGGAGTGATGAGGGAGAGGGAGAGGGAGAGGGAGGAGAGGAGTGATGGAGGGAGAGGGAGGAGAGGAGTGATGGAGGGAGAGGGAGGAGAGGAGAGTGATGTGGGAGAGGGAGGAGAGGAGTGATGGAGTGAGAGGGAGGAGAGGAGAGTGATGGGGGAGAGGGAGGAGAGGAGAGTGATGGGGGAGAGGGAGGAGAGGAAGGAGGAGAGGAGAGTGATGGTGGGAGAGTGATGGTGTGAGAGGGAGGAGAGGAGTGATGGAGGGAGAGAGAGGAGAGGAGAGGAGTGATGAGGGAGAGGGAGGAGAGGAGAGGAGTGATGGAGGGGTGTAGAGGAGAGGAGAGATGGAGGGAGAGGGAGGAGAGGAGTGATGGAGGGAGAGGGAGGAGAGGAGTGATGGAGGCAGAGGTAGGAGAGGAGTGAAGGAGGGAGAGGGAGGAGAGGAGATATGGAGGGAGAGGGAGGAGAGGAGTGATGGAGGGAGAGGGAGGAGAGGAGTGATGGAGGCAGAGGTAGGAGAGGAGTGAAGGAGGGAGAGGGAGGAGAGGAGATATGGAGGGAGAGGGAGGAGAGGAGAGTGATGGTGGGAGAGAGAGGAGAGGAGTGATGGAGGGAGAGGGAGGAGAGGAGTGATGGAGGGAGAGGGAGGAGAGGAATGATGGATGGAGAGGGAGGAGAGGAGAGGAGAGATGGAGGGAGAGGGAGGAGAGGAGTGAGGGAGAGGGAGGAGAGGAGAGTGATGGTGGGAGAGAGAGGAGAGGAGTGATGGAGGGAGAGGGAGGAGAGGAGTGATGGAGGGAGAGGGAGGAGAGTGATGGTGGGAGAGGGAGGAGAGGAGAGTGATGGTGGGAGAGGCAGGAGAGAAGTGATGGAGGGAGAGAGGGGAGAGGAGTGATGGAGGGAGAGGGAGGAGAGGAGAGGAGTGATGGAGGGAGAGGGAGGAGAGGAGAGATGGAGGGAGAGGGAGGAGAGGAGTGATGGAGGGAGAGGGAGGAGAGGAATGATGGAGGCAGAGGGAGGAGAGGAGTGATGGAGGGAGAGGGGGAGAGGAGTGATGGAGGGAGAGGGAGAGGGAGAGGGAGGAGAGGAGAGATAGAGATAGAGGGAGGAGAGGAGAGATAGAGGGAGAGGGAGGGAGGAGAGGAGTGATGGAGGGAGAGGGAGGAGAGGAGTGATGGAGGGAGAGGGAGGAGAGGAGTGATGGAGGGAGAGGGAGGAGAGGAGTGATGGAGGGAGAGGGAGGAGAGGAGAGTGATGGTGAGAGAGGAGGAGAGGAGTGATGGAGGGAGAGGGAGGGAGGAGAGGAGTGATGGAGGGAGAGGGAGGAGAGGAGTGATGGAGGCAGAGGGAAGAGAGGAGTGATGGAGGGAGAGGGATGAGAGTAGTGTTGGAGGGAGAGGGGGGAGAGGAGAGGAGTGATAGAGGGAGAGGAGAGGAGAGATGGAGGGAGTGGAGGAGTGATGGAGGGAGAGGGATGAGAGGAGTGATGGAGGGAGAGGGAGGAGAGGAGTGATGGAGGGAGAGGGAGGAGAGGAGAGTGATGGTGGGAGAGGGAGGAGAGGAGTGTTGAGGGAGAGGGAGGGAGGAGAGGGAGTGGGAGGAGAGGAGTGATGGAGGGAGAGGGAGGAGAGGAGTGATGGAGGGAGAGGGAGGAGAGGAGTGATGGAGGGAGGGAGAGGGAGGAGAGGAGTGATGGGGGAGAGGGAGGAGAGGAGAGTGATGGGGGAGAGGGAGGAGAGGAGTGATGGAGGGAGAGGGAGGAGAGGAAGGAGGAGAGGAGAGTGATGGTGGGAGAGGGAGGAGAGGAGAGTGATGGTGGGAGAGGGAGGAGAGGAGTGATGGAGGGAGAGAGAGGAGAGGAGTGATGGAGGGAGAGGGAGGAGAGGAGAGGAGTGATGGAGGGAGATGGAGGAGTGTAGAGGAGAGGAGAGATGGAGGGAGAGGGAGGAGAGGAGTGATGGAGGGAGAGGGAGGAGAGGAGTGATGGAGGCAGAGGTAGGAGAGGAGTGATGGATTGAGAGGGAGGAGAGGAGAGTGATGGTGGGAGAGGGAGGAGAGGAGTGATGGAGGGAGAGGGAGGAGAGGAGTGATGGAGGGAGAGGGGGAGAGGAGTGATGGATGGAGAGGGAGGAGAGGAGTGATGGAGGGAGAGGGGGAGAGGAGTGATGGATGGAGAGGGAGGAGAGGAGAGAGGAGAGATGGAGGGAGAGGGAGGAGAGGAGTGATGGAGGGAGAGGGGGGAGAGGAGTGATGGAGGGAGAGGGAGGAGAGGAGTGATGGAGGGAGAGGGGGAGAGGAGTGATGGATGGAGAGGGAGGAGAGGAGAGGAGAGATGGAGGGAGAGGGAGGAGAGGAGTGATGGAGGGAGAGGGGGGAGAGGAGTGATAGAGTGAGAGCGAGGAGAGTAGTGATGGAGGGAGAGGTAGGAGAGGTAGGAGAGGAGAGGAGTGATGGAGGGAGAACAAGGAGAGCAGTGATGGAGGGAGAGGTAGGAGAGGAGAGGAGTGATGGAGGGAGAGGGAGGAGAGGAGTGATGGAGGGAGAGGGAGGGGAGGAGTGATGGAGTGAGAGGGAGGAGAGGAGAGGAGTGATGGAGGGAGGGAGAGGGAGGAGAGGAGAGTGATGGGGGGAGAGGGAGGAGAGGAGTGATGGGGGGAGAGGGAGGAGAGGAAGGAGGAGAGGAGAGTGATGGTGGGAGAGGGAGGAGAGGAGTGATGGAGGGAGAGGGAGGATGTGTGTAATAATGTGTGGAGGATAGTGGGAGAGGGGACGAGGAGGAGAGTGATGGCGGGAGAGGGAGGAGGATGTGTGTAATAATGTGTGGAGGATAGAGGGAGAGGGGACGAGGAGGAGAGTGATGGAGGGAGAGGGAAGTGTTGAGTAGAAAGGGCTTCGTGGATGATTTGGGCCTAAACGTGTTTCTCTGTTCAGTTCATAGTGGAGATCCTCATCTATGAGAGGAGGAAGATGAAGATGAGGAAGTAGAGGAGGGGAAATAGTCTGTCCATCAAACAGATAGTCCAGCCTGCGCATAGTGAGTCGGTCCATCCCACCAATACACTGTAAGACATTTGACTGTACTGAATCACACAACCAAGCACATATCGTATGCACATGTACACACACACACACACACACAAACCTATGGCTCCAGGATAAAGCTCACGTCACCCCATCTCACACCATATTCACAGACACACACACACACACGTACACACACACACACACACACACGCGCACACACAAACCTATGGCTCCATTATAAAGCTCACATCACCCCATCTCACACCATATTCACGCACAAACACACACACACACACACACACACACACACACACATACACACACACACACACACACACACACAGCCCTCTGTGGGCCTTGGGAGTGCTGCTCATTGGGACTCCTGCTGGTGAGGAGATGGGAATTTTAATGAACTCTGCCCAGCAGGGATCTCCTTTTCCACCCTGATTCACTCTTGCGGTCGCTTTCTCCTTTTCTCTATTATCGCTCGACTTGTGGGTTTCACTCTGTCCATTTCTCATTTCCTTCTTCCTAAGGAGGGATAGGAGTGTGTCAACAACCTTCAGATACCACTGAACCCACTGTGGTATAATAATGTGATTGACAAGTGTGACTGTAATGTGATTGACAGGCCTATGAGTGGCTTGGAGTGGGTGGGGACTGTTTTGGCTGCAGCCTAGGCCATACACACACCTGGGTGCACCATTAAGATATGTGTGAAAACAATATTGTTGGTAAGTACTGTACTGGGAATGATGGGTCAGGCAGAAGTGGTGGCAGCTAATAGAAGTTAGAAAGAGGAAGCAGCTGAGGTTATATTTGTTCTGTGTGAAGAACATCCACTCACACCTGCAGACCTCAGCTGGTCTGGCCACTAGAGAGAACAAAGGGAAAATAAAAGAAGGAGAAAAGAAAGGGGGAGGTGGCAAAAAAAGAAAAAGACAGAGAGAGAGAGAGGCAGAGAGAAGCCAGAGAGACAGAAAGAGGAGATAAGAGAAGAGAGAGGAGAAAGGAGAGAGACAGAGAGAGAGACAGAGAGAGAGACAGAGGCAGAGAAGCCAGAGAGACAGAAAGAGGAGATAAGAGAAGAGAGAGGAGAAAGGAGAGAGACAGAGAGAGACAGAGGCAGAGAGAAGCCAGAGAGACAGAAAGAGGAGATAAGAGAAGAGAGAGGAGAAAGGAGAGAGACAGAGAGAGAGAGACAGAAAGAGAGCCAGAGAGACAGAGAGACAGAGAGATTACTGACAGAGAGAGGCAGAGGTCACAATCAGATGAGCTCCTGCATTTTTCAGCATTTTCTTGAAAAAATATAGATTAGGAGTTAGATAAACTTGGATTTTTTTTGTCAGGAACACATACTGGATTCTCCCCTCTACAACATAACCCCCACTTCAAATCAAAACTGAAAACCTACAACCTGATTTTGGACGGAATTACGGAATCACCTGGAAGGTTCACAACTACCAAGATTTATTTCTCTATACAGCAAATTCTCTGGAAAACAACAGAAACCTGAAAACACCATCCAACCTGGAACTGAGTGAGTAATGCTTAGTCTGAAACTATATTTTATCTCCAAAAGCCAAGAAGGAAAATACACAACATTACTTTACAAGGACTGAATTCTAACATAATTCTGCCAAGCTTGATAAAGCTACAACTAGCACTGACGTGTCAAGTGAGAGGTGTCAAAGCCCATTAGCCCAACAATGGCAGGAGAGTCACACAGTCTACCCCAACCAAATGGAGAGGCCTTAGAAGCTCCCTCCCGCTGTTCAGAGGTAATTAAAATGCAGTACCCTTTGCATGTAAAAAATGATAAGGCAAGAAAAGATTACAAAATGAAGCTCCTTATGGAAAATCAAGAGACACTTTTTGCTGACTATTACAAAAATGGGAACATCACCAACCTTATCTTCCACACAAACCATTCCCTGGCATGGCACAGTGCTATATTAGCACACTACCCCTTTGTTAAGAGAGGGGGGGTTAACGAGGGGTGGAAACTCAGAATACTTGATAACGAGGACTCTGAGTCAAGTAATATAAATATCTATAAGTCCGGAACAGTAATGGTACAGAATAACCCCAAACAGTTTCAGCTGGACTTCCACCTAATCAAAGAATTAGCCCAGCAGGAGAAGCTCTCCCTTGATAAAGATACCCCCACACCGGGCTGTTCAGACCAGACCTCTTCATTATGTAACCCCACAGACGAGCAACCCCCAGCGGAGAGTCAACCTCCCAGCACAGATTACCACTCCCTCATTGAAATGAAGGACAAATTCACCCAGCTGGAGAAAATCTTAACAGTATATTTGACCTCTCAGCTTCCCTATCAAATCTAAAAATCTCAAATAGAAAACCGAAGAAAATTAACAACAATGACAAATGGTTTGATGAAGAATGCAAAAATCTAAGAAAGAAATTGAGAAACCTGTCCAACCAAAAACATAGAGACCTACGCCTTCACTATGGTGAATCACTAAAACAATACAGACATACACTACGGAAAAATAAGGAACAGCATGTCAGAAATCAGCTCAATGTAATTGAAGAATCCATAGACTCTAACCACTTCTGGGAAAATTGGAAAACACTAAACAAACAACAACACGAATAATTATCTATCCAAAATGGAGATGGGTAAACCACTTCTCCAATCTTTTTGGCTCTATATCAAAGAATAAAGAGCAAAAACATATACATGATCAAATACAGATTTTAGAATCAACTATTAAAGACTACCAGAACCCACTGGATTCTCCAATTACATTGAATGAGTTACAGGACAAAATAAAAACCCTCCAACCCAAAAAGGCCTGTGGTGTTGATGGTATCCTCAATGAAATTATCAAATATACAGACAACAAATTCCAATTGGCTATACTAAAACTCTTTAACATCATCCTTAGCTCTGGCATCTTCCCCAATATTTGGAACCAAGGACTGATCACCCCAATCGACAAAAATGGAGACAAATTTGACCCCAATAACTACCGTGGAATATGCGTCAACAGTAACCTTGGGAAAATCCTCTGCATTATCATTAACAGCAGACTCGTACACTTCCTCAATGAAAACAATGTACTGAGCAAATGTCAAATTGGCTTTTTACCAAATTACCGTACAACAGACCATGTATTCACCCTGCACACCCTAATTGACAACCAAACAAACCAAAACAACGGCAAAGTCTTCTCATGTTTGTTGATTTCAAAAAAAGTCTTTGACTCAATTTGGCATGAGGGTCTGCTATACAAACTGATGGAAAGTGGTGTTGGGGGTAAAACATACGACATCATAAAATCCATGTACACAAACAATAAGTGTGTGGTTAAAATTGGCAAAAAACACACAAATTTCTTCACACAGGGTCGTGGGGTTAGACAGGGATGCAGCTTAAGCCCGACCCTCTAAAACATATATCAATGAACTGGCGCGGGCACTAGAAAAGTCTGCAGCACCTGGCCTTACCCTACTAGGAAGTCAAATGTCTGCTGTTTGCTGATGATCTGGTACTTCTGTCACCAACCAAGGAGGGCCTACAGCAGCACCATGATCTTATGCACAGATTCTGCCAGACCTGGGCCCTGACAGTAAATCTCAGTAAGACCAAAATAATGATTCTCCAAAAAAGGTCCAGTCACCAGGACCACAAATACAAATTCCATCTCGACACTGTTGCCCTAGAGCACACAAAAAACTGTACATACCTTGGCCTAAACATCAGCGCCACAGGTAACTTCCACAAAGCTGTGAACGATCTGAGAGACAAGGCAAGAAGGGCATTCTATGCCATCAAAAGGAACATAAATTTCAACATACCAATTAGGATTTGGCTGAAAATACTTGAATCAGTCATAGAGCCCATTGCCCTTTATGGTTGTGAGGTCTGGGGTCCGCTCACCAACCAAGACTTCACAAAATGGGACAAACACCAAATTGAGACTCTGCAACGCAGAATTCTGCAAAAATATCCTCCAAGTACAACGTAGGACACCAAATAATGCATGCAGAGCAGAATTAGGCCGATACCAACTAATTATCAAAATCCAGAAAAGAGCTATTAAATTCTATAACCACCTAAAACGAAGCGATTCCCAAACCTTCCACAACAAAGCTATCACCTACAGAGAGATGAACCTGAACCTCTGTTCACAAACACACCCTACAGAGCCCCAGGACAGCAGCACAATTAGACCCAACCAAATCATGAGAAAACAAAAAGATAATTACGTGACACATTGGAAAGAATTAACAAAAAAAACAGAGCAAACTAGAATGCTATTTGGCCCTACACAGAGAGTACACAGCGTCAGAATACCTGACCACCGTGTCTGACCCAAAATTAAGGAAAGCTTTGACTATGTACAGACTCAGCGGGCATAGCCTTGCTATTGAGAAAGGCCGACGTAGGCAGACATGGCTCTCAAGAGAAGACAGGCTATGTGCTCACTGCCCACAAAATGAGGTGGAAACTGAGCTGCACTTCCTAACCTCCTGCCCAATGTATGACCATATTAGAGAGACATATTTCCCTCAGATTACACAGATCCACAAAGAATTCGAAAACAAATCCAATTTTGAAAAACTTGCATATCTACTGGGTGAAATTCCACAGTGTGCCATCACAGCAGCAAGATTTGTTACCTGTTGCCACGAGAAAAGGGCAACCAGTGAAGAACACGCACCATTGTAAATACAACCCATATCTATGCTTATTTATTTTATATTGTGTCCTTTACCATTTGTACATTGTAAAAACACTGTATATATATATATATATATATATATATGACATTTGTAATGTCTTTATTGTTTTGAAACTTCTGTATGTGTGATGTCTACTGTTAATTTTTATTGTTTATTTCACTTTATATATTATCTACCTTACTTGCTTTGGCAATGTTAACACATGTTTACCATGCCAATAAAGCCCTTGAATTGAATTGAATTGACAGAGGCAGAAGGAAGCCAGAGAGACAGAAAGAGGAGATAAGAGAAGAGAGAGGAGAAAGGAGACAGAGAGAGAGAGAGGCAGAGAGAGAGAGACAGAGAGAGACAGAGAGAGAGCCAGAAAGAGAGCCAGAGAGAGAGAGAGAGACAGATGCAGAGAGAAGCCAGAGAGACAGAAAGAGGAGATAAGAGAAAAGAGAGGAGAAAGGAGAGACAGAGAGAGAGACAGAGAGACAGAGAGAGAGCCAGAAAGAGAGCCAGAGAGAGAGAGAGACAGAGAGAAGACAGAGAGAGGAGATAAGAGAAGAGAGGGAGAAGACGAACTGGCACACAGAGACAGAAAACACAGGGATAAATACAATGGGTAAAATAAGCGGCTTCTGGAGGGGGTGGAGACAATCACAAAGACAGATTAAACAGATCAGGGCATGATAATCGTATGTTTCCTTGTCTTTGCTTGTCCCAAAGTCTTAGCTTGTCCCAAAATAAAATGTAACAATAGATATCTTTTTCTCTGTTGCTTACAAAATATTAAAATTCCAAAACAAAAAACGTTTTATTGAAAATCTCCCCTACAGCTTTAAACAAATACTCCAGTATTTCAAAGAGAAGCTTTATCCTCTCACACTCGATAAAACAATGAAAAATTGTTTATTTTATGCTACAAAAAGGACATCCATCTTCAACATCTGAGTTAATAACAGATACAAAAGCATAAACTGCAATGATGCCATGCAAAATCCTGCAATGTCTCCAGTGCCCTTTTGTAACAGTGGCTTGTACAGTGCTCTCCATGCTGGCTTTACCTTGTCACCAATACCCAGTTTTACCCTCCAATGAGTGTCTTTTCTATTCTTCAATGTATCTTTATTCAAATCCTATATGAGTCTTTCCCATTCACCTCATTCAAACCACCTCTGCCAACCCTCTCAAATCCAGCAATAAAGCCTTTCTGTCTGACTCTGGGCTGTTGGGTGTAATCCCTAGTCTGGGGAATGGGACATTTTCACCTTGTGTCTTCTTATTATTATTATTTAGCATAAACAACTCTTCTACTAATAGAGCCTTCCTGCAGCTTCCCAGCACTTGTCTGACAATCCTTTCCGACCTAACCCACAAATGTTCAGCCACCCATCCTCCAAAAGGGCACAGCCATGGCCATTAACCATTATAGGGTGATGATTTTGCCCTTCACCAGAATCTTGGAGAAATGTGGGTCCAGCTGCAGTTGTACAATCCATTCTTGCCTCATACACCAGAGGTTCCTCCGCTGGAGAGCATCTGGACACATTCATTATGCTCTAAGCCCTAAGAAGGCCTCTGTAAAACGGAGGTACACCCTCCCTAGAAATCTGGCTACTATCAACCAAAAATAAAGCCTTCTTTAAACCTAATCCCCTGACCTGCTGTAATACAAGACCTGCCACCCCTCTACAAATCACATTTTCTGGTCCATTAAGCAACCTTTGAATAAACTGAAACCGGAAAGCAGCAGCCCTACTAGCCAGATGTACAAGACCTTGTCCCCCCTCCTCTTTTGGCAAATAAAAAACACTTTGTGGAACCCAATGATATTTATCCCAAAATAAATCTACAATAATCGCCTGTATCTTAGCCAGAATGACTGAAGCCACAGTGCAGAGACAACCACATTGTTAACAATAATAGTGTGTCCTCCTGTATGACATTCAAAATAACAACCAACGTCATCTCCTCATCCTCCCTCCCACCATTTCAAGCATCCCATTCCAATTTGTTTCCATTGTACCCTCATCCCCTTGGTGCACTCCAATATACTTAAAACCTCCCTGACACCATTCCAACCCCCTAGCAAAGCCATGATGCCTCCAGACCATTTTTCAATCTGTGAAGCACAACTTTTTTCTCCATTTACCTTTTCAGAGGATATTCCCCTAAACTGACCAACCATGAGACTCAAACTATCCATCTCTGCTTGATTTTTCACTACAATAACTACCTCATCAGCATAGGCTGAGAAACAAATTGGAGGAATATACTCTGAAAGGTAAACCCCTTCAATACAATTTCTAATGTTATTTAGTAGTGGCTCTATAGCAATGGCATATAACATTCCTGACAAAGAACACCCCTGCCTAATACCTCTACACGCTTTAAAAGGAGCACTCAAGCCACCGTTAACTTTCAGTACACTTTCAATGTCACCATACATCACCCTAATCATGGCAATAAAACCAGAGCTGAAACCATAAGACTCAAAAGTGTGCCATAAGTATTGATGTTCAACTCGGTCAAATGCCAGTTCCTGATCAATTGAAATAAGCCCAGCATCCAACCCAATAGCCTTAGAGATGTCCAAAATATCCTGAATCAGGGGAATATTATCCTCTACCTGCCAGCCCGGGAACACAGTAGGTCTGGTCCACCTCTCCCAGAAACCTCTCCGCCTCTCCCAGAAACCTCTCCGCCTCTCCCAGAAACCTCTCCGCCTCTCCCAGAAACCTCTCCGCCTCTCCCAGAAACCTCTCCGCCTCTCCCAGAAACCTCTCCGCCTCTCCCAGAAACCTCTCCGCCTCTCCCAGAAAAACTACATTTCCTGATGTGAGCAGCACTCAATAAAGTTATATTAAAATGCCAGTATGCACTTTTGGGTTTTACAGCGTTGAACACCACCTCTGAACACCACCTCTGTTATTAAACATTGATCAGAAAGTCCCACTGGAGTTATCACACATGATTTACATTCCTGAGATTGATGCTCAAAACAATAAAACCAATCTAACCTGGCCAGAGAGATAGTGTTCTCTCTCACATGGGCCCATGTGTTCTGTCTCATGCCTCCATGTTGGCTCTGCCAAATATCACACAGTTCATGCGTTACAATAAAGCATTTTAAAAAGTAATTGAGGCTACAGTATATGAGGTTCTTTGTGGTTTCTATCTAAATCACTGACAGTGCCGTTAAAATCCCCAACAAGAAATATACAATCCTCAGTGTTACATTTCTCAATGGAATTTGATAATGTCTCTAAAAAAATATACCCTCTCAACTGCCACCGCTGGGGCATATACATTTAAACACATAGTTATGTTTTCACACCTCGCTCTAACTTTTAATTAACTCCCCTCAACTACCTCTTCAACCTCATATCACAAAGGCTAAAACTCTTTTGAGAACAGAATAGCCACAACCCCACAGGATAGCCACAACTGCCCCCCCCCCAGTCCTGTTGCCACATAACTTTATTTTCACTATCGCCATGCGTTTCTTGCAGAAAATTTCCATTTCCCTTCATTAACTCATACACCACAGCTCTTTTTTAATGTCTCTCGCCACATTTTTTTTTAACAAATACCAACAAACAAAAGAGGAATAGTCACATGCAAACAAGCATACATACAAACTATTTACATTGCCAGGAATCCTAAACAAACAAATCATATTTATTAATAATATAACAAGTTTTAATTGCCTTTTTGTTTTTCATTTTAGTTAAAGTAGTGCCATATATATCACGCCCTGGTCTTGGGTGGGGGCTCACAGGGAGTATGGCTACGCCAGGTAGGAGACCTGCGCAAACTTCCTGTGCTTACCGGGGGGCTAAAGAGACCGGGCAGGCACCGTGTTATGCTGTGGAGCGCACGGTGTCTCCAGTGCGGGTGCATAGCCCGGTGCGGTATATACCAGCTCCTTGTATTGGCCGGGCTAGAGTGGGCATCGAGCCAGGTAAAGTTGGGCAGGCTCGGTGCTCAAGAGCTCCAGTGCGCCTGCACAGTCCGGTCTTTCCAGTGCCACCTCCACACACCAGTCCTCTGGTGGCAGCTCCCCGCACCAGGCTTCCTGTGCGTGTCCTCGGCCCAGTACCACCAGTGCCAGCACCACGCATCAGACCTACTGTGCGCCTCGCCTCTCCTGCGCTGCTGGAGTCTCCCGCCTGTTCAGCGCAGCTAGAGCCTTTCTCCTCTCATGCGCTGACGGAGCCTCCCGCCTGTTCAGCGCTACCGGAGCCTTTCTCCTCTCCAGCGCTGCCGGAGTCTCTCTTCCCGATCCGCCAGTCAGCCAGACTCTTCCAGATCCGCCAGTCAGCCAGACTCTTCCAGATCCGCCAGTCAGCCAGACTCTTCCAGATCCGCCAGTCAGCCAGACTCTTCCAGATCCGCCAGTCAGCCAGACTCTTCCAGATCCGCCAGTCAGCCAGACTCTTCCAGATCCGCCAGTCAGCCAGACTCTTCCAGATCCGCCAGTCAACCAGACTCTTCCAGATCCGCCAGCCAGCCAGGATCTGCCGGAGCCAACTACCTGCCTGAGCTTCCTCTCAGTGCTGGGCTTCCTCTCAGTGCTGGCCTTCCTCTCAGTGCTGGCCTTCCTCTCAGGGCTGGGCTTCCTCTCAGGGCTGAGCTGCCCCTCTGTCCCGAGCTGCCCCTCTGTCCCGAGCTGCCCCTCTGTCCCGAGCTGCCCCTCTGTCCCGAGCTGCCCCTCTGTCCCGAGCTGCCCCTCTGTCCCGAGCTGCCCCTCTGTCCCGAGCTGCCCCTCTGTCCCGAGCTGCCCCTCTGTCCCGAGCTGCCCCTCAGTCCAGTGGGTTTCTGGGTGAGGACTACTAGGCCATGGTCGGCAGCGAAGGTGGACTATCCTAGGATGCGAGGAGGGGGGACTAAGACATTTATAGAGTGGGTTCCACATCCCGCGCCGGAGCCGGAGCCGCCACCATGGACAGACGCACACCCGGACCCTCCCTATTGTTTTGATGTGCGTCCGGGATTCCGCACCTTAGGGGGGGGGGTTCTGTCACGCCCTGGTCGAAATATATTATGTTTATTCTTCATTTATTCGGTCAGGCCAGGGTGTGACATGGGTTATTGTGGTGTGTTTTTGTCTTGGGGTTTTGTGGGATGTCTAGCGTTAGTCTATGGCTGCCTGAGGCGGTTCTCAATCAGAGTCAGGTGATTGTCGTTGTTTCTGATTGGGAACCATATTTAGGCAGCCATATTCTTTGTGTGTTTCGTGGGTGATTGTCCTTAGTGTCCTTGTTCCTGTCTCTGTGTTAGTTTTCACTAGTATAGGCTGTTTCGGTTTCGTTACGTTCATTACGTTCTTTGTTTTGTAGTATTTGTATTGATTCGTGTTTACGTTTGTTCATTAAACATGGATCGCAATCTACACACTGCATTTTGGTCCGACTCTCTTTCACCGCATGAAAACCGTTACAATATATTGTTTAAACTCATTTATTAAGTGAAAAAAGTTAGGTTTTGAATTAGACCATTTGCATTGGTGAATATGAAATTTAGCTAGTATTATTAGCAGTTTAATTAAATATACTACATCTTTATCTATGTCAGAATATCTGAAATAAATCATTATATCAAAACTATTAAATAGTAGAACCGGTCCTATTTTTTTGTAACAAATTTCAATAAAAAAAATTCTGCTATAAATACAGGCAAAAAACACATGCAAAATGGTCTCCTTCTCCATTCCATAGAAATCACATGTATAGTCAATATTCAGCTTGAATCTTTCCAAAACATGTTTCACAAGATAAATTCTATGTAACATTTAAAATGAAACTTCCTTTACCTTGTTACTGATACAATATTTGTTAGCAATTTCCATGCTTTCCCCCATTGATATCACCATAGATATTTAACCAAAATAATCTTGCTGAGGGAATTGTAGCATCACAAACAATATTCCTACATTTATACTACGTTTATCTTTGCACAATGAATATATTTTCATGTAAATTTATGTTACTTACATCAACCACAGAGGAATTTAAAAGAGATACAGTCCCCCTTGGAATCGCATCAAAAACAATTCATATTCTTTCAGGGTTATTGGAATTTTAAACATATCAAGAAATTCCCCATATGAGAGTAGATATCCATCCTTATCCAGTAACAGACCAACCAAAATCATTTTATTCTCAAACCAGTTCCGAAAAAATATACTTAAAATTTTTTTTTATCTTTGTTGTTCCATAGAAAGTATCTGTGAGGGGAAAAATTGTGTTTATACTCCATCATCCAAACTTAAATTGCCTGGTTATGGAATTTGGCCAACTTAACTGGGATTTTATCAACATAAAAATTACATTGAAGCAAAAATTCTAAACCACCAACAGAGTCAAATAAATACTTAGGGAAGATATTCCAAATACTGTTCTGGTTCTTAACATACTTGTCACGCCCTGATCTTAGTTATCTTTGTTTTCTTTAATATTTTGGTTAGGCCAGGGTGTAATGTGGGTGATTTGTGTGTTTTGCCTTGTCTAGTTTTGTCTTTGTGTTTTATGCACCAGTTAGGACTGTTACGGTTTTCACGTTTATTGTTTTGTAGTTTGTTCATGTTTGAGTTTTCTGATTGAAGAACCATGAACTATAACCACGTGCGTTTTGGTCCGCCTCTCATTCCCAGGAAGAAAACCGTGACAATACTTCAGAATCCAATATATTTTAAAAGTATTATTTAGAGTATTGAAATCTAAAACCTCAAGATCTCCTTGTTCTTGGGTATTAAGTGAGAATATCTTTCATAGATTGTGAGTCTTGTTCCTCCAGATGAAATTATAAAGAATCTTAACTAAGTCCTTTACAATTTTAGGGGATAATTCAAGTGATAATGAGACATAAACTGATTTGGATAAACCTTCAGCTTTGGACAATAAAACCCGACCATATAACGAAATATCTCTCAGCAACCAGAGGTTCAATTTCTTCTTTGTTTTCTCAATAATGGGGTTAATGTTGAATTCACTCCTTTATTTTTCATCCTTGCATATAACAATTCCAAGATAAGTAACTGTCACGACTCCGACCGAAGGTGTCTCCCCTTCCCCTTCGGTGGCGCTCGGCGGTCGTCGCCGGCCTACTAGCTGCCACTGATTCTTTCCCCCCTCCTTGTGTGTTATGAGTTTGTGGTAATTAGTTGGGCTTTGTTAGTCAGCCAGCCCACCCGTTTCTTTGTGCGGGATTAATTATTGTAACATTTGTGTATGTTGGAGACGAACGTGTTGGTATATGTTCGTGGATTTTGCTGGACTGTTTTCGTCCCACGTGTCTGGGGCATTTGTTTTGAGCAGCCAGTGTTTCGTGGGGGGGGGGGGTTGTTGTTCGCCGTATGTGCATTAAAAGAGCACTATATTGAACTCTCTGTTTCCTGCGCCTGACTTCCCACCCATGACACCCAGATCGTTACAGTAACCTAATCTTTAATTGGGATACCATATACTTCTTTTAAAACACAGTCCTTGAGTGGAAATAAGACTGACTTATTGATATTCATTTTCAAACCCGAAGCTGAGGAAAAGTCTTCAACACATGAAACCACTTTAGAAACCTCATTCCTGTTTCTTAAAAATATGATGGTATCGCCAACCAGTTGATATAGATTAAATTCATTGCCAAGTGCTGAAACACCTTGAAAATTCCCTTTCTTGTTATGAAGAGCCACACTTTGAGTAACCAATAAAAATAAAATGGATTAATATGGCAGCCCTGCCTAATGCCACTGCCAATATCAAATCTTTGGGATGTCCCGTGAACTAATTTTACAGAGCTAGTACAACCACTATATAAAGTTTGGACTGCTTTCAAAAAAATTGCACCAAACCCCAAAATACGTATTGCTTTGAACATAATCTCATGTTCTACCGTGTCAACAAACATAAGAAAACTATCATCAAGGATGAGGTCATTATAGTCAAACATATCTAATATCAACCTGATGTTATTACTAATGTGTCAACCATGCATAAAACCAGATTGTTCTTCATCAATTATATGATGCAAGCCTTGTTTCAACCTTTTAGCAAATACAAGGGCAAATCATTTCCCATAATTATTCAACAGGCTAATGGGTCTTGTCACCTTCTGACCTTTATTCCTTTGTTTTGTCTTTATTTAGTATGGTCAGGGCGTGTGTTGGGGTGGGCAGTCTGTTAGTTTTTCTATATTTTCTATTTCTGTGTTTGGCCTGATATGGTTCTCAATCAGAGGCAGCTGTCTATCATTGTCCCTGATTGGGAACCATATTTAGGTAACTTGTTTTCCTTTGTGTTTTGTGGGTGGTTATTTTCAGTCTTTGTGTGTCTGCACCAGATAGAACTGTTTCGGTTTTCACGTTGTTGTTTTGTTTTTGAAGTGTTCAGTTTCATTAAAAAAAAGATGAACACTTACCACGCTGTGCTTTGGTCCGATACTTCTTCCATCTCAGAATGCCATTACAGGTCTCCAGTTGTCTATGTAAAGAGTATCCTTATTAGGTTTGGGAATCAAAGTAATTACACCTTGCTTTAATAAGGAAGCCGGTAACTCCACTTTTTCTATTAATTCTTGAAACATAGCCAGAATGAAAGGACTCAATTTATCATTGAATACTTTATAAAACTTGCTTATTAAACCATCATTTCCAGGGGACCTATTGCCCTTAAGGCTTTTAATACAGTCTTTTATCTCAATTTCAGATAACTCATCACAAAAATCCCTGAAAACATTATCTATCTTTGTCAGGCATAGGTGTATAGGTGGCAGGGAAGTCAGGCGCAGGAGAGTCAAATGGAGTGTAAAATGGAGTCTTTTAATAAAGTCCACGTAACATGCTCCATAACACTAAAAGGTATATACATAAACGAACATGGGTACGAGGACCCGACGCGCACCTATAAAACTACACTGACAATAAAACAATCTCTGACAAAGACATGAGAGGAAACAGAGGGTTAAATAAACAACAGGTAATGAATGGGATTGAAAACAGGTGTGTGAGAAGACAAGACAAAACCAATGGAAAATGGATCAATGATGGCTAGAAGACCGGTGACGTCGAAAGCCGAGCACCGCCCGAACAAGGAGAGGCAATGACTTCGGCAGAAGTCGTGACAATCTTCTAAGCAATGTTTACTACATTGTCTAAGATAAGATCCATATTGGAAGTTGACTGGGCTGATGTATAGAGATTCTGATAAAACTGGACAACATGCTGAGAGATTTCTTTTGAATTTTCATTGGGAGTATTATTTATCATTAATTTACATATGGAAGTCTTTTCGCCTGCCCTTTCTTCTAAATTAAAGAAATATTTTGTATTTTTCTCTCCCTCTTCTGTCCATTTTTGTCTTGATCTTACAAACGCTCCCTGGACCTTTTCCTCATAGATACAGTGTAACTGCATTTGCAATGATAGCCCCAGTAATTCTTGATTAGTTCAGTTTTTTTAGTATAATCCATTATTCCCCTTATGGTGTCATATTCGTTCTCTCTCTTGGCATGAGCAATGCCTTTCCCCATTGAAATAGACAAAAGCCTTATATCAAAGTTCATTAGCTCCCACAGTAACTTCCAAATGTATTCATAACACAGGCACAATTCCAGTAACTGTTTTTGTTGACAAACCATACATATTTATCTTTATTGAGATCCCTTTGTGGTCTGTTAAAATTGATGGTTCAATCGAGACTGTATCAACCTTGTATCTACAGATATCAGCCAGAAATCAATACGGGATTGTATAGATACATCTTTGGTACTCCATGCAAACATAATCTTATATGGGTTCTTATGTCTCCAAATATTTAGAACATCTAACCTTAGACATATATTCCATACATATACACATATATCTCACAAACAGAATTGCTATCCTTAGGAGGCCATCTATCTAAATTATCATGTAATACTGTATTAAAATCTCCACCCCATATTACTTTGGCCAATGGAAATTTAGACATAATTTGACTTATTTTCCTCTCAATGTCACTAATTAAAATACAGTTACTGAATTGGACGTGGTTGACATCTACCAATAGTATAATCCCTCTCCCTGTATTATCTGCTTCATCACTCAATCAATATATGACCCTTAAAGTTGCCTTTTAAAACCTCCTAAGGATGATGCAAATTTTCGCAGCTTTTTGTAAAACATCGTGCAACATTTCAACGTCCTGCTACTCATGCCAGGAATATAGCATATGCATATGAGTATGTGTTTATAGAAAACACTCTGACGTCTCTAAAACTGGTTAAATCGTGGCTGTGGCTATAACAGAACGTGTTTAGGAGTAAAAATCCCAGGGAAAACTGTTCACCAAAAACACAAAAAATATATTCATCCGCCAGTCAATGCATTGTTTAAGGCGACAGAAAAAAACGAGGATCCCATTACAATGCCTACAGCTTCCACACGATGGCGCCTGTACTGGCATTTTATTCGTCCTTTATCCTTGGTTGGATGACGTATAGGCAAGTCCTGTTTTGAGCTGCAATGCAGGATGTTTTGAAAGTGTAAACATGGAGGATAATTTCAAGACTTGCTGCTATCGAATACAGATCGCCCTGTGATCAATTTGATAGATTATTAACGTTTATTAATACCTAAAGTTGGTTTAGAAAAGTAGTTTGAAGTGATTTGTAAAAGTTTATAGGCAACTTTTGTAATTTTAAATTGTAAATGGGAATTTTCCTGGATCAGACAAGCCTTCATGAAATGACATTTTGGGTATACAATGACGGATGTAATCGGGAAAAAGACCCAATTGTGATGTTTATGGGACATATAGGAGTGCCAACAGAGAAGCTCGTCAACAGTAATGAATGTTTTATATTTTATTTCTGCGTTTTGTGTAGCGCCGGCTACCGCAAAATCTGTTGTTTAGGTGATGTCCTGGTATTTTGGGGGGTGCATGCTATCAGATAATAGCTTATCATGCTTTCGCCGAAAAGCATTTTACAAATCTGACTTGGTGGCTAGATTCACAACGAGTGCAGCTTTAATTCAGTACATTGCATGTGTGTTTTAATGAAAGTTTGAGTTTTATCGAAAACTATAGGTGGCGCTCTGAAATTTCCGCTGATTGATGTTCCTGCAGTGGACCTATATTCTGCGTCATCCAGCGACACCTGCTGACCGATTAGTACCAAATGAAAACCAAATATCATTCCCCAATTGACACTTCCAAAACGCAGTATCTGTGGAACAGGCATGAGTTTCTTGAATGAAATAAAAGTCGGCACTCTTACCCTTACAATGAAAAAAATAAAGATTTCCTTTTCAAAATATTACGGATTCCCCTGGCATTAATGGAAAAAACAGAAATGGGCATTTACTATCACAGGGACTATATGAAGAATTTCAAACTTGTATACGTTCACATGAATCAAGGTCTCACAAAAAGTTCTTTGTAGTTGCAAATAAAAACAGCGCTTTGCACCACATAATTATTGACCTAAATTATATATATATATATATATATATATATATATATATATGTGTATTATTATTTTTTTATACAATTGCAAATAACTTTGTACCATAGATTGGTAAAACAAATAACCATCAAGCTAACATTAAGTGTCAGTGTGAATTTCCCTGCCATAAAAAAATGTATATATAAAAAAAGTTTGGCTCACACAAACAATGCTCTTTTCTAAAGAAATATAAAGTTTTATCAGATGCAAATACAACTCAGTCCTGCACAACTCACTTGATAAATCCAGCAGTCAACAAGCTAGGCATAAGCATGAATTTCCCTTCCATTAACAAAAGCCTTGACTCCCGCAAGGTATGCACTTTTCCCTTCCTTCCTTGTGCTCTCAATCATCGGCCACAGACGACTCTGAACTTCTTTGCCAAATGCTGTCAGATTCTCCTTGAACCTCAGTTGTTCTTCTTTAAATAGTAATTTTTCTTTGCACTTTTCCATGTCATATCCCTTGCTGACCTGGAGAAGAATCTCATGATCCCTGGTCATGGTGGCTGGTTGTTTTCCCCATCCCTAAGCCTACCCAGGCAGTTCACTACATCCAGAGAACCTGCAACAACATTTCGCTCCTCCTCCAGGACTATTGCCCTGCAAATGTCCTTCACTCTTGCTTGGATGTTCATCAGATTTTTCTGCTATTTCATAAATTTGAAGATTCCATCTCCGACCATACCGGTCATTCTCATTTTCCATTGACTCCATTTCAGTGAGTTTCTTCTCCTCCTTTGCAACCTGAATTTTCAAAGTTGCGTTCTGCTGCTTCAGAGTTTTTACTTCCTCAGCAATACTGAGTGCTTGTTTTCACCAAATCCATGATGTCATCTGCCCTCTCTTTGATTTTAGCCGTGAGGATGTGGACAATGTTGTCCTGTAGCTGGCTCATTGATCATTCACTTCTCAACTTCTTTGGAAGTTGCTCCTTGTTTGGGGTATTCGGGTATGAATCACATTTACCCCCCTTTTTACACTGCAAGCATATGAGTGAGTTTCAACAATGCCTCTTTTTTCCTTGGAAGGTTCAACATCCATTATCTCAGCAACATTTTGGTAATGTCCTGATTCCATGCTACTGGTTATGAAGACGTTAGCAGGCTAACCTAGTGTCTCACTTAGCCAACAGGAAATGCAAATGCGCAACGCCAAATGCCAAATGCTCAAACTTTTATTAAAACACACATGCAGGGTAATCAATTAAAGCTACACTCATTGTGAATCTAGCTAACGAGTCAGATTTTTAAAATGCTTTTCGGCGAAAGCATGAGAAGCTATTATCTGATAGCATGCAACCCCCCGAAATACCTGAAGGGGACGTAAACAAAAGAATTAGCGTAGCCGGGCGCGCTACACAAAACGCAGAAATAAAATATAAAACATTCATTACCTTTGACGAGCTTCTTTGTTGGCACTCCTATATGTCCCATAAACATCACAATTGGGTCTTTTTTTCGATTAAATCGGTCCATGTATACCCAAAATGTCAATTTATGAAGACCGTCTGATCCAGGAAAAAACACAGTTTAAAAACGCAACGTCATTTTTTTAAATTAAAAAAGTTGCCTATAAACTTTGACGAAACACTTCAAACTACTTTTGTAATCCAACTTTAGGTATTAGTAAACGTTAATAATCAATTGAATTGATCACGGGGCGATCTGTATTCAATAGCAGCAGGTCTTGAAATGATGGTCAATATTCTCTCTACCAAAACTTCCTTTGTTGTGCCCTGATGAAAGGAAGTGCCTATTCTTAATTTCACCAAGGAATAACTTCAACCCAATTGCCAAGACTGGCGTCATCGTGTGGAAGCTGTAGGAATTGTCAACTGGGAGCTATCTATTTTTCCTTGCCATAGACAATACAGGCAACTGGCGGAGTGATATTTTATTTTTTTTGTGATCAGTTTTCCTTGGGGTTTTGCCCGCAACACACGTTCTGTTATAGTCACAGCCATGATTTAACCAGTTGTAGAAACTTCAGAGTGGTTTCTATCCACACATACTAATCATATGCATATACTATATTCCTGGCATGAGTAGCAGGACGTTGAAGTTTTGCGCGATTTTTAACAAAAAGCCGTGGAGCGGACCCCGTCTGAATCCCCCCTGGTAGCCGTGGAGCGGACCCCGTCTGAATCCCCCCTGGTAGCCGTGGAGCAGACCCCGTCTGAATCCCCCCTGGTAGCCGTGGAGCAGACCCCGCCTGAATCCCCCTGGTAACCGTGGAGCGGACCCCGTCTGAATCCCCCTGGTAAGCCCCCGTCTGGTAACCGTGGAGCCCCGGACCCCCTGGTAGCTGAACCCCGTCTCCCCCTGGTAACCGTGGAGCGGACCCCGTCTGAAGCCCCCCTGGTAACCGTGGAGCGGACCCCGTCTGAATCCCCCCTGGTAGCCGTGGAGCGGACCCCGTCTGAATCCCTCCTGGTAGCCGTGGAGCGGACCCCGTCTGAAGCCCCCCTGGTAGCCGTGGAGCGGACCCCGTCTGAAGCTGACCTGCCCACAGCGATTCACTCTTTCCCCAATTGACTCTTGCTGTGGAGGTCCCCTAAAACACCTTTAGAGTGTTTGAGAGAACCTTAACATCCTCACCCCTTGTAAGAAAAACTGTCACATCATCTGCAAACACAGACAGTGCTATTGTGGAACCCTTATTTACTCCTGGCACAGAGAAACCAGTAAGCCTTGCTCTTTAAAAAAAAGCATTGGTTCAATTGCCAGACTATATAACTGTCCTGAAATTGGGCATCCCTGCCTGATACCCCTTTGGACAAGGATGGGGAAACTCTAACCACCCCCACCTTCACCATACATGAGGCCCCAGCATACAGTAAAATCATCCAAGACAAAAAACATCCCCAAACCCAAAGGCCTTCATTGTTACGAACAAGTACCGGTAGTCCACATGGTCATAGGCCTTCTCCTGATCCAAATCAATTAAACCCACATTCACATCAGAGTTTACAAATGGCTAGAACATTATTAGAAACATCAACAATAGTGCGGTCAGGTACACAGTAAGACTGGTCCTTGTGGACTAACAGCTCCAGATATTCTTCAACCTGTTTGAGAGACATTTTTACAATTTTATATTCTGCACACAGCAATGCAACAGGTCACAAATTTTTCAGAAGAGCCAAATCCCCCTTTTTTGGCAACAATAAAAGCACAGCATGTTGACAGGATACATGAAGAGAACCCTCATGAATAGATTCACAGACCACTTCATAAAAATCCCCCCCCAATAGAACCCCAAAAGCGCTTATAGAACTCAGATGGTAAACCATTGATGCCAGGGGCTCGGTCTGATGAGAGCTGCATAACTGCTGTAGACAGCTCCTGCAGGGTAATGTCAGTACAAAGCAGCTCTCTGCTCAGGTCCCAATTGAAGAAGTCCATGTAACAACTGTTCAGTACACAGAGAAGCACAAACCTCTTCTTTATTGAGGGCAAAGTAGAAATCCACGGCATGTTGGCGCATTTCATTCACTGTCATCCGTGGTCACCTTCAGGGAGACGATGGCGATGCAATGTCGACTGCCCTAGGTTATATAAAAAAAGTGCTAGGAGCATCCATATCCTTGAGGGTAGCAAAGCGAGACCTAATCAAGGCACCCTTCACTCTTTCATGTAGAAACAACCTCAGTTCATGTCTCTGTAAGTTCTTGACTAGTCCGGGGTCATTTTGAGTGAGCAACATCAATTCAATAGATTTGATATCCTGTTTAAGGGCCCTGATAGTCTCTTTAACTTCAATACGAGACAGAGCAGTATACTGTTGACAAAACACTTGTATTTGGGCCTTCCCAACCTCCCACCATTGTCTGATTGACTCAAAATTCCATTTAGTAACCCTCCATTTTTCACAAAACATGACATCAAGTAACAATTTAACATTAAAGTACTAATAAGGTGCAGAGCTTCATGGACAGGACAAGTGAATATCAACAGACACATTATGGTGATCAGAGAAACCCACAGGAGTGATGTCACACCTTCCAACCCTACTACAGTAGTGATCAGATACATACAACCTGTCTAACCTTCCAACCCCTGTACAGTAGTGATCAGATACATACAACCTGTTGTGATGACGTTGGCCTGGGGGGTAGGTTTATGACAGTCATAAATACCTCATCCTCCCCTTTTTCCTCTCTCTACCCTACTGAGGGTACATTTGCAATACCCTTGGTTAACAGAGATTCTGGGAACATCAGTAGGTGGGGGGAAATGAACTATATTCTGGTAATCCTAACAATTGAACATATGGTTCTTAATGAATATGATGTCAGTTTGGTTGTCACCTGAGACATTCTCATCAATGTTAAGATGACAAACTCTACAGTGGAAAGTCTACACATCAGAGTTATTAGATTCACATGGAATTGTTGATCAATTTAAATGTTTGAATATGAAATTATTCATTATGGGATGAAATGTGATTTCAGCTTCTAAAATGTGAAATATGGGTTTTCATAAGATAGGGCTGCTCAATCAGTGGCCCGCCCCTGTGAAGGGATATGGGCTATAAAATTTTCAAACACGCCCTCCTCTCCCTTCCTATATAAGCCCTTGACGACAAAATAACCTCCTATTCCGAGGATGTGACAACGACGGTCTGATGTCAGAATGTTTCAGATAACTACAGAACGAAGCCAACATCAGTGTGAGCTTTGGTTGCGAATTGTATGAACTTTGAACTTTTATTCAGTACAGAAGTGATACCTCCTAGCCGTTGAGTTAGCAACAGCAGATGCAACGAGGGTTAGGAAGGAACAGACAGAGTATCCCGTCTATCACCCAACGACATTACAAACGTATTCAATTGACAACCAGAGACATTCAAAGGACTCGGTTTGGCAACACGGCAATCCATCTACCACCAACCTACCGAAGCGCAGCTCAGAGTAAATATTTATTGCATTTTCCTTTTCCAAATGAGCGGTAATTTAGAATGCATCAGATACTGTATTTACGATAGCACAGCTTTTCCCTGTGTCCCTCAGTCTTCCCGCTCTTTCACTCAAACCCAGCCTTTTTCCTTTTTGTAACAAGCTGTCATACCTGTTTCACCCGCTAGGGACGTTTTCCTTTATGACGTACAACCCTGTGTAGATGAACTAGTGAGAGCTGATCAAACTTTTAGCCATTCTCAGTGCAGGTGGTACATAAAGCCCTGAAATCCTTAGATCAGAGAAAACCTGCAGGTCCAGATCTTTTGGATCCCTGCTTTATAAATCTGGAAGCTGATTTCATAGATGAGCCACTTACATATTTGTTCAATCTAACCCTGGAATGTAATGAAATTCCAAAGATCTGGAAATCAGCTGCCCGATTTAAAAAGCAGGGATCCAAAAGAACAGGACCTGCAGGCTTTCTCTGATCTAAGGATGTCCTACCACTTTTAAAAGGGGGACATCCAACTCTTTTAAATAATTATAGGCCAATCTCAAAGCTGTCACCCCTGGTGAAAATACTTGAAACCCTTGAGTAAACAGCTAAAAGAGTTTTTTACTAACTGTATTTTATCAATGTACCAATCGGGCTTCAGGAAGAAGCATAGCACAATTACAGCAGCCATGGAGGTTTTAAATGATATCACTGAAGCCCTTGACAAAAAACAGCACTGTGTCTCACTTTTTATTGATCTAAGGCTTTTGATACAGTTGATCATGCTATACTAAGGCAGAGATTGTCGATTGTAGGTCTTTCGGAGCATGCAATTGCATGGTTTGCTAACTATCTGTCTAGTAGAACTCAATTTGATGGGTTTATGTCTGTTATATTGTCTGTCTTTAATGGTGTGCCCCAAGAATCTGTACTTGGTCTTCTCTTATTCACTATTTATATAAATAATTTAGACAAAAATGTCCAAAATGCGCAACTTCATTTTTATGCTGATGATACTGTTATTTACTGTTGTGCCTCTGTTACGAATCCCTTTTGGCCCGACAGTCTAGGGGGGGGATGGTAATGAGACCCGTAACATAACTCATGCAAATTATTGTGACAAAGTAAAAGTGTGAACGAAATAACCGTCAAACTCCAGGTTTATTTATAAACACACGGTAATGGGGGGAGCAGGAAAAGGGGCTGAGCTGGACCCAAGGAAAGAAACAGTAAGTTTCAAAAACACCCCTAAGCTAGACTAGCCTACTTTAACAACAGCTAACTAACCAAAAATACAGTGGGTGGTCCGCCCAGTTCTAACTAGTGTATTTAACAAAGTTCACCTACGGGTAGTGTATGCCCATGGGTGACTTGTCTTGGTTTCCCCCTTTCCCCACCAGCAACAAACAAACATATAACCAAAAACAATACTCACAGGTGATGACAAAGTGCTATGAGGTGCTTAAACAAAAGAGAGGTTAAGACACAAAGCGAGAGTGAAACACAGAGACCTACAGACATGGCATTTACAGAGAGATTGAGCTCTAGAACAAACAAATGATGGGGTTTTTAAACCATGGAGAAGGAACTGTGATAGGTTAGGAAATAGGAGGAGGTGTGTCTTCTGATTGATGATTGATTGTTGACTGATTGGGGAGTGATGATTTTCACCTGTGAGGGGAGAAGGAGAGAAAATAAACACACACACAGGATACACACACAGACAGGATAACTGTATCCGTAACACCCTCATCTCTTACAAAAGCTTTCCAGAACTTGCAAACTGCTTTTTATACTGTTCAACATACCTTGTGTCAATTGAAGCTTATCCTCAATACTGACAAAACTAAACTAATGGTGTTTTCTAAAGCAAGAACTAGACCTCTGAACTTTTCACCTATTATGACCTGTCAGGGCATTGAGATTGAGACTGTAACCTCTTATAAATATCTTGGAATTTTAATTGATTACGGCCTCTCTTTTAAATTGAATAAGGCCTGTTTTTCTTTTGAAGCCAGGAAGCTCGTATCAAGTACATTTTTGCCTTTACTCGACTATGGGGATATTTTATATATGACATTTGCAAGCAGTCCATTAGATGGGTTATAGAACAGACTCCTGTGTTAGACCATGAGGATGTGGAATGGGCTGAAGGGAGAGACAGAGAGATAGAACGTCTGATCATGGGAAGAGCATACGTATAGAAATAAAAATGTATTGTTTTTCATGTTACAATACCTCCATCGTGTGGTTAAAATATGGAACAATCCATGTTTGGCATTGAAGTTGCTGGTGAGCCATGTCAATATCAAAAGTAGGGGCTATTGCACAGGATCCTCTATGGCTAGCAGGTAGCCTAGTGAATAGGGTGTTGGGGTAGTAACCAAAGGTTTGCTAGTTTGACTCCCCGAGCTGAAATAGTCACTTAAGCCTAATTGCTCCATGGTCAGACCCTTGCTATGACCCCACTCTCTGAGGGTGTCTCTTCACACATGTACCGACACACAATTGTACATGTGTGAAATAGGAAAACATAAATCACCCACCTAATTAATATGAACCCTCTACTGCATACATTCTTGTTGAAATATATATTCCATCCAATTTTTTGGAAGTTTTAGGCTCTGATAATGTATCAATAATAAAAACAAACGTTTACCCCCCACAGCCAGAATCTTTTTGGGTTGTCTCAGGGCATTGCTGTGCCATAAGGGTACTAAAACACAAAGGAAAACAAATAATAAAAAATAAATCTAATATTTTCAGAACATTCATTAAGTGAAACAGTAGAAACAAGCCCACTGTCCCCAAACCCACTGTCCTCAAACCCACTGTCCTCACTATTAAAGGGTATGATTCCAACTGCTCGATTAGGCTCCTCGCCAATAGAAAATATTCTGTTGCCCTTGGGCAACGATGTGCAAGTAGAGGGTTAAGTACTTGGATGGGTATTCTCCAGGCTTGTGGTTTGGAAATAAAGCAGAATGAGGGAATAGTACTCAGTTGCATAAAAACAGTTCCGTTCCATGACACTTTACTAAGTTGTCAATGCTGGGGTGACAGTTCAAATGATAAGTGTTATTTTAATCTTATCAGAGGGATGATACATTTCAGACATCGACCTTTGACCCCTTCAAAGCAACTCAAGTGGTCAAGTCACATCACAGTCTGTAATGAACACGAGGGGAGACAGAGAGCTGGTTTCAAGTGCAGGTGTTTATTGCAAAGGAGCACAGGAGGAGGCAGGTGGCTGGGTCCAGGGGCAGGCAGAAGGTCATACACAGGAGGAGGCAGGTAGCTGGGTCCAGGGGCAGGCAGAAGGTCATACACAGGAGGAGGCAGGTCATACACAGGAGGAGGCTGGGTCCAGGGGCAGGCAGGAAGGTCAGGGGCAGGCAAACAGGAGGAGGCAGGTAGCTGGGTCCAGGGGCAGGCAGACGGTCATACTGGGGTCCAGGGGCAGGCAGAAGGTCATACACAGGGGGTCCAAAAGGACAACAGTACAGACAGGGAGAAGGCTAGTAACGTAGCGCGGGAGATCAAGCAATAGGTAGATAACAGGAAATCTGATAGGC
Organism: Oncorhynchus masou masou; assembly: GCF_036934945.1. Classification (NCBI taxonomy): domain Eukaryota; kingdom Metazoa; phylum Chordata; class Actinopteri; order Salmoniformes; family Salmonidae; genus Oncorhynchus; species Oncorhynchus masou. The sequence goes on from NC_088220.1 coordinate 74,266,697, forward strand.
AAAAGGTGTCATTAGTGGGGCTGGCCAAAACTATCATACACAGGATGAGTAACTCACAGGAAACCCAGTGCTCCAAAAGACATGTGTCACAAACAAACAATACCTCACAGTGATGGGGTGCAAAGAACTGAACTAAATAGTGTGTGATAATGACATACAGGTATGTGAACAGGTGATTAGAATTCAGGTGATTGGGATCTGGAGAGTGAGCTGCGTTCAGGGGATCTTTGCGTTTGTGGGTGTGCGTTGGAAGCAGACAGTACACAGTCAAACTGTCAAACTGTTATTTTGATGTGATGCAAATGCAATAATCGCTGGTTCTAAATAACTGCACAATTTCAATTTGAATTCAGTTTCAACTTTATTGTCCCCGCAGGTAAATGAATTGTGCAGTCAGGAGCACAGTACATACAACACAATCTATGCAGAGCCGTTGTTCAACTGCTGTTGATTGCAATATGGAATAGGATTTATGGAATAGGATTGTGGATTTATGGAATTGTATGTTTGTGGAATAGGATTTTGTATTTATGGAATAGGATTGTGGCTAAGTTGACCCTATCTATTGTCTTAATGCACTGTTTATGAGCTCAAGGTCACATTAGGAATATTAAATGACTATGGGCCAAGGCAGAAACATCATGCACATTACTGTAAACATATGGAAATATCATGAACATTACAGTAAATATAACATACAAATTACTGTAAGCATACCATGGCAAAAACATCATGCACATTACTGTAAACATGCCATGGAAACATCATGCACATTTCTGTAAAAGTGTAATGGAAACATCTTGCACATTACTGTAAACATAATATGCATATTACTGTAAACACACCATGGCAGAAAAATCATGCACATTACTGTAAACATACCATGGCAGAAACATCATGCACATTACTGTAAATATACCAAGGCAAAAACATCATGCACATTGCTGTAAACATACCATGGCAGAAACATCATGCACATTACTGTAAACACACCATGGCAGAAACATCATGCACAGTACTGTAAACATACCATGGCAGCAACTTCATGCACACTACTGTAAACATACCATGGCAGAAACATCATGCACACTACTGTACACACACCATGCAACAAGTTCTTCATATGCTTTAGGTTTGAAAGATAGAGGCATATTATTATTTTGTCTTTGTTTTAGACCTTAAGAGAGGTTGAATTCTCTCATGTTCACTTCCTCTCTCTCTCAATGTCTCTCTCTCTCTCTCTGTCTGCGTGTCCCTCTCTGTCCCTCTCTCTGTCCCTATCTCTGTCCCTATCTCTCTCTGCCTGTTCCTATCTCCATTGATTATGGGGCCATCACATAGGGCTGATAACAAAGTAATCAGTAATCTGGAGAGTGAGCTGCGTTCAGGGGATCTATGTGTTTGTGGGTGTTGGAAGCAGGCGTTACACAGTCAAACTGTCAAACTGTTATTTTGATGTGATACAAATGCAATAATCTCTGGTTCTAAGTAACTGCACCATTTCAATTTGAATTCAGTTACAACTTTATTGTCCCCACAGGTAAATGAATTGTGCAGTCAGGAGCACAGTACATACAACACAATCTATGCAGAGCCGTTGTTCAGCTGTTGTTGGTTGTGTGTATTTAGGGAATAGGATTGTGGCTAGGTTGACCCTACACCAAGCTCATGCATTATCTATTGTCTTAATGCACTGTTTATGAGCTAAAGGGCACATTATGAATATTAAATGACTATGGGCCAAGGCAGAAACATCATGCACATTACTGTAAACATATTATGGAAATATCATGAACATTACAGTAAACATAACATACAAATTACTGTAAGCATACTATGGCAAAAACATCATGCACATTACTGTAAACATGCCATAGCAAAAACATCACAAACATTACTGTAAACATGCCATGGAAACATCATGCACATTACTGTAAAAATGCAATGGAAACATCTTGCACATTACTGTAAACATAATATGCACATTACTGTAAACATACCATGGCAGAAACATCACGCACATTACTGTAAACATATCATGGCAGAAACATCATGCACATTACTGTAAATATACCAAGGCAAAATTATCATGCACATTACTCTACACATACCATGGCAAGAAACATCATGCACATTACTCTAAACATACCATGACAGAAACATCATGCATATTACTGTGAACATCATGCACTTTACTGTACAAATGCAATAGAAACATCATGCACATTAGTGTAAACATAATAAGCACATTACTGTAAACATACCATGGCAGAAACATCATGCACATTACCATAAATATACCAAGGCAAAAACATCATGCACATTACTGTAAACACGCCATGCACATTACTGTACACATACCATGGCAGAAACATCATGCATTTTAGTGTAAACCTATCATGGCAGAAACGTCATGCACACTACTGTAAACATACCATGGCAGAAACATCATGCACACTACTGTAAACACACCATGCAACAAGTTCTTCATATGCTTTAGGTTTGAACGATACAGGCAATTATTATTTTCTATTTGTTTTAGACCTTAAGAGAGGTTGAATTCTGTGTACCCACTCTCATGTCCACTTCCTCTCTCTCAATGTCTCTCTCTGTCTCTCTGTCTCTCTGTCTCTCTCTCTCTCTCTCTCTCTCTCTCTCTGTCCTTATCTCCCTCTGTCTCTCTGTCTCCCCCCTGTTCCTATCTCCATTGATTATGGGGCCATCACATAGTGCTGATAACAAAGTAATCTGCTTTGTATCTCTCTCTCTCTCTCTCTCTCTCTCTCTCTCTCTCTCTCTCTCTCTCTCTCTCACACACACACACACAGATAATCTCTCACTCACAAATCAAATTGACATTAGCATTAATCATGACAAAGGATTTCAAGTCAGAAATATGGTAGGTTATTGTAATTCCTTAGGAAGACTTGAAGTCAAAGCAAATACAACTACAAACCATTTATAGCTACAGAGGTAATTGGCAAATATGCAATCAGAACTGGTGGAAGTGTACAGAAAGGGTTTCCTCTTCCCCTGCAGATTGCATCTAGCCTGGTTGCCAGATCAGTTTCCCAAATGTATTTATGTTTTATTGATTTATATTTTCAGGGAAGATAATCTTTAGTAGTGCAGAGATAGATTTAAATTCCATCAATGTAATTGTCTGCATCATTTCCCTTCAACATATATTTTTTTGTAAAACATATTTTCCTTCATTATTTTCCTCTAACATTATACACCCCTCTCCTAATTGGAGTAATCTAATGGACAACAACACTTAGGCTTCTACTTCCAGTTTATACATATTCTATACCTTTTACAGACACAGTTGTCTGTTTGTTTTAATCCCATCCCTAGCCAGTTTCCCTTAGCTAAATCGTAGGAGTTAGCTAAAGCACGAACACATCTGGCAACCAGGCTACATTGCAGGTTAAATGCAAATGCCAGTGTGTTGCTTTGACTTAACATGAAGAAAATAGTCAAATGGAATCCTATTCTTTTTTCAGAAGAGAGAAATTACTTTCTGACCTTCTCCTCAGCATTGCTTTTTAGTGTCGGTGTTTACAGGTGACAGTGGAACTAGCTCTCATTGTTCTAGCTGGTGCTCTCCATCTTGTTTCCTTTCTGCATCAATACAATGAACAAGTGATCCGGATAGCCTGTTAAGAGTCAGTGGGTTAGCTGATGCTAAGTGCCTCCACACTTGACACACACACACACACACACACACACCACACACACACACACACACACACACACACACACACACACACACACACACGCCCCTTCTCTTTCAAAGAAATAGAGTGCAATCAGGCGAACCCTGCCCCTTAATTCCACACGTAAACAGGCTGTATATAAAGGGTTGGGCCAATAGAATCTACCTCTTGCATTGTGTTTGCGTGTGAGAAAAATCCCCATAGACATATATAGGGCATATACAGTAGCACAAACCCAGCCGTTGCCAAGATGCCTGCAGACTTCAATGGACAGTGGGTGATGGTCACCAACGAGAATTTTGAGGATATCATGAAGGCCATTGGTAAGCTGTTCTTCTAATGTCTGTTGGAAAATAGCAGAGATACAGACATGCAGAGAGAGATGGTGGAGAGGGAGGGAGGGAAGGAGTGAAGAAGAGAGAGGGAATTGATAGAGAAAGAGTGTGTTGTGTGTGTGCATGTGTGCATATGTCATTGGGTTTGTGTGCAAGAGTGTGTCTGATTGAGAGGAGGATGTCGGAGATAACGTTTGTGTAAAGACTATTTAAGTGTGTTGGTTAGTGAGATTGTGATAGACAGTGAGAGTGTGTGAGGGAGAGAGGAAGAGAGATAGAAAGGATTCTCTAGTGCTGCTTCATTTACTTACTGAGCTGCTGTCATGGCGACTTAACCTTGACTGTTTGTGTGAATGGGTCATACTTGTTACCACGTTGAATAAATATAGATTTACTCTTTTCCACATTTAACATCCTCCCCATTCCCATTCCCCTCCCGAGCTCTGCCAAGCGGCATCTGCATGTCACTGGCAAGCGAAGGCCCCCATCCATCCATTCAGCATGGCGTTGATCAACCACAAGTCTTTTATTATTCACGACTTTATCTGCAATTCATAAGTCCCTCCCGCTCAACCCAGAAAAATCCCCCAAAACAAACAATCCAAGGCGTCTCATTCCGTGTCGCTCTCTCATTTCCATGAGCGGATCGAAAATTACACCCATATGGAAATAGAGGGAGGAAGAAAAATATTTGGACAGGTAAATAAAAGAGCCTCATCAAAAAGAGAGATGGGTAGAAATTGAATTTGCACTTTGTGGCCAATGCAATATGAATATCAAAATGAAAGAGGCTGGCACTTCTGCAGGCTCACAGTTTACCTTATTTAGCTCTATTTCTGGTACAGTGCTATTTTTAAAGGGTAAATTAGATTGTCAACAGAGCTGGTTTGAGTGGAATAGTAATTCTAGGACTTGAGCTGCAGTCTCATAACTGAAGAGGAGGACTGGTGGCTTATGCACAAGGGAGCACAATAAAACGTATACTATACACACACCTCACTGTCCAACCAAGGTGAACAGAATCTATATGAAAACAGACTGGATACTTATCCTGAGTGTACAAAATATTAGAAACACTTTCCTAATATTGAGTTGCACCCCCTGTTGCCCTCAGAAATGCATCAATTTGTCAGGGCATGGACTCTACAAGGTGTCGAAAGCATTCCACAGGGATGCTGGCCCATGTTAACTCCAATGCTTCCCACAGTTGAGTCCAGTTGGCAGGATGTTCTTTGGGTGGTGGACCATTCTTGATAGACATGGGAAACTGTTGATCGTGAAAAACCCATCAGCGTTGCATTTCTTGACACACCAGTGGGCCTGGCACCTACTACCATATCCCGTTCAAAGGCACTTCAATATGTTGTCTTGCTCATTCACCCTCTGAATGGCACACAGACACAATCCCTGTCTCAATGGTCCCAAGGCTTAAACATCCATATTTAGCCTGTCTCCTCCCCTTCATCTATACTGATTGAAGTGGATTTAACAAATTAAATTAAATGTATTTGTCACATGCGCATCAGGTGTAGACCTTACAGTGAAATGCTTACATACATGCCCTTAACCAACAATGCAGTTTTAAGAAAATACTAAAAAAAATAAAGAGATAAGAATAACAAATAATTAAAGAGCAACAGTAAATAACAATAGTGGGGCTATATACAGGGGGTGCCGGTACAGAGTCAATGTGCTGGGACACCTGTGTCGAGGTAATTGAGGTAATAAACTCAACAAAAAAAGGAACGGCCCTTTTTCAGGACCCTGTCTTTCAAAGATAATTCGCAAAAATCCAAATAACTTCCCAGATCTTCATTCTAAAGGGTTTAAACACTGTTTCCCATGCTTGTTCAATGAACCATAAACAATTAATGAACATGCACCTGTGGAACGGTCATTAAGACACTAACAACTTACAGACGGTAGGCAATTAAGGTCACAGTTATGAAAACTTAGGACAGTAAAGAGGCCTTTCTTCTGACTCTGAAAAACACCAAAAGAAAGATGCCCAGGGTCCCTGCTCATCTGCGTGAACGTGCCTTAGGCATGCTGCAAGGAGGCATGAGGACTGCAGATGTGGCCAGGGCAATAAATTACAATGCCCGTACTGTGAGATGCCTCCACACTTGACACACACACACACACACACACACACACACACACACACGCCCCTTCTCTTTCAAAGAAATAGAGTGTAATCAGGCGAACCCTGCCCCTTAATTCCACACGTAAACAGGCTGTATATAAAGGGTTGGGCCAATAGAATCTACCTCTTGCATTGTGTTTGCGTGTGAGAAAAATCCCCATAGACATATATAGGGCATATACAGTAGCACAAACCCAGCCGGTGCCAAGATGACTGCAGACTTCAATGGACAATGGGTGATGGTCACCAACGAGAATTTTGAGGATATCATGAAGGCCATTGGTAAGCTGTTCTTCTAATGTCTGTTGGAACATAGCAGAGATACAGATATGCAGAGAGAGATGGTGGAGAGGGAAGAGATAAGAATAACAAATAATTAAAGAGCAACAGAAAATAACAATAGCGGGGCTATATTTACATTTACATCATTTAAGTCATTTAGCAGACGCTCTTATCCAGAGCGACTTACAAATTGGTGAATTCACCTTCTGACATCCAGTGGAACAGCCACTTTACAATAGTGCATCTAAATCATTTAAGGGGGTGAGAAGGATTACTTATCCTATCCTAGGTATTCCTTGAAGAGGTGGGGTTTCAGGTGTCTCCGGAAGGTGGTGATTGACTTTGCTGTCCTGGCGTCGTGAGGGAGTTTGTTCCACCATTGGGGGCCAGAGCAGCGAACAGTTTTGACTGGGCTGAGCGGGAACTGTACTTCCTCAGTGGTAGGGAGGCGAGCAGGCCAGAGGTGGATGAACGCAGTGCCCTTGTTTGGGTGTAGGGCCTGATCAGAGCCTGGAGGTACTGCGGTGCCGTTCCCCTCACAGCTCCGTAGGCAAGCACCATGGTCTTGTAGCGGATGCGAGCTTCAACTGGAAGCCAGTGGAGAGAGCGGAGGAGCGGGGTGACGTGAGAGAACTTGGGAAGGTTGAACACCAGACGGGCTGCGGCGTTCTGGATGAGTTGTAGGGGTTTAATGGCACAGGCAGGGAGCCCAGCCAACAGCGAGTTGCAGTAATCCAGACGGGAGATGACAAGTGCCTGGATTAGGACCTGCGCCGCTTCCTGTGTGAGGCAGGGTCGTACTCTGCGGATGTTGTAGAGCATGAACCTACAGGAACGGGCCACCGCCATAATGTTGGTTGAGAACGACAGGGTGTTGTCCAGGATCACGCCAAGGTTCTTAGCGCTCTGGGAGGAGGACACAATGGAGTTGTCAACCGTGATGGCGAGATCATGGAACGGGCAGTCCTTCCCCTCCTATATACAGGGGGTAGCAGTACAGAGTCAATGTGCTGGGACACCTGTGTCGAGGAAAAACACCAAAAGAAAGATGCCCAGGGTCCCTGCTCATCTGCGTGAACATGCCTTAGGCATGCTGCAAGGAGGCATGAGGACTGCAGATGTGGCCAGGGCAATAAATTGCAATGCCCGTACTGTGAGATGCCCAAGACAGCGCTACAGGGAGACAGGATGGACAGCTGATGATCCTCGCAGTAGCAGACCATGTGTAACAGCACCTGCACAGGATTGGTACATCCGAACATCACACCTGCGGGACAGGTACAGGATGGCAACAACAACTGCCCGAGTTACACCAGGAATGTACAATCCCTCCATCAGAGCTCAGACTGTCTGCAATAGGCTGAGAGAGGCTGGACTGTGGGCTTGTAGGCCTGTTGTAAGGCAGGTCCTCACCAGACGTCACCGGCAACAACATCGTCTATGGGCACAAACCCACCGTCGCTGGACCAGACAGGACTGGCAAAACGTGCTCTTCACTGACGAGTTGCGGTTTTGTCTCACCAGGGGTGATGTTCGGAATCGCATTTATCGTCGAAGGAATGAACATTACACCGAGACCTGTACTCTGGAGCGCGATCGATTTGGAGGTGGAGGGTCCGTCATGGTCTGGGCAGTGTGTCACAGTGTCATCGGACTTAGCCTGTTGTCATTGCAGGCATTCTCAACGCTGTGCGTTACAGGTAAGACATCCTCCTCCCTCATGTGGTACCCTTCCTGCAGGCTCGTCCTGACATGACCCTCCAGCATGACATTGCCACCAGCCATACTGCTCGTTCTGGGCATGATTTCCTGCAAGACAGGAATGTCAGTGTTCTGCCATGGCCAGCGAAGAGCCCGGATCTCAATCCTATTGAGCACATCTGGGACCTGTTGGATCGGAGGGTGAGGGCTAGGGCCATTCCCCGCAGAAATGTCCGGGAACTTGCAGGTGCCTTGATGGAAGAGTTGGGAAACATCTCACAGAAAGAACTGGCAAATCTGGTGCAGTCTATGAGGAGGAGACGCTCTGCAATACTTAATGCAGCTGGTGGCCACACCAGATACAGACTGTTACTTTTGATTTTTTTCCTCCCCCCTTTGTTCAGGGACATATTATTCCATTTCTGTTAGTCACATGTCTGTGGAACATGTTCAGTTTGTCTCAGTTGTTGAATCTTGTTATGTTCATACAAATATTCACACATGTTAAGTTTGCTGAAAATGAACACAGTTGACAGTGAGAGGATGTTTCTTTTTTGCAGAGTTTATGTACATGTAGGTAGAGGGGGGATAGTGTGGGTAGCCAATCCATTAGGTGTCGAGGAGTCTTATGGCTTGGGGGTAGAAGCTGTTTAGAAGCCTCTTGGACCTAGACTTGGCACTCCGGTACCACTTGCCATGCAGTAGCAGAGAGAACAGTCTATGACTAGGGTAGCTGGAGTCTTTGAAAATGTTTAGGGCCTTCTTCTGACACGCCTGGTATAGAGGTCCTGGATGGCAGAAAGCTTGGCCCTGGTGATGTACTGGTCCGTACGCACTACCCTCTGTATTGCCTTGCGGTCGGAGGCCGAGCAGTTGCCATACCAGGCAGTGATGCAACCAGTCAGGATGCTCTCGATGGTGCAGCTGTAAAACCTTTTGAAGATCTGGGGACCCATGCCAAATCTATTCAATCTACTGAGGGGAAATAGATTTTGTCGTACCCTCTTCACGACTGTCTTGGTGTGCTTGGACTATGTTAGTTTGTTGGCGATGTGGACGTCAAGGAACTTGAAGCTCTCCACTTGCTCCACTGCAACCCTGTCGATGAGAATGGGGGTGCACTCGGTCCTCCTTTTCCTGTAGTCCAAAATCATCTCCTGTCTTTATCACATTGAGGGAGATGTTGTTGTCCTTGCACCACACGGTCAGGTCTCTGACCTCCTCCCTATAGGCTGTCTCGTCGTTGTCGGTGTTCAGGCTTGCCACTGTTGTGTCATGGGCAAACTTAATGATGGTGTTGGAGTCGTGCCTGGACGTGCAGTCATGAGTGAACAGGGAGTACAGGATGGGACTGAGCACTCACCCCTGACGGGCCCCTGTGTTGAGGATCAGCGTGGCGGATGTGTTGTTACCTACACTTACCACATGGGGTCAACCCGTCAGGAAGTCCAGGATCCAGTTGCAGAGGGAGGTGTTTAGTCGCAGGGTATTTAGCTTAGTGGTGAGCTTTGAGGGTACTATGACGGTGAACGCTGAGTTGTAGTCAATGAATAGTATTCTCTCATAGGTGTTCCTTTTATCCAGGGCTGAATGGGCAGTGTGGAGTGCAATAGAGATAGCTTCATCTGTGGATCTGTTGGGGCGGTATGCAAATTGGAGTGGGCCTTGGGTTTCTGGGAAAATGGTGTTGATGTGAGCCATGACCAGCCTTTCATAGCACTTCATGGCTACAGACATGAGACTAAGGGTCTGCTTAAAACATGTTGGTATTACACACTCAGACAGGGAGAGGTTGAAAAGGTCAGTGAAGACACTTGCCAGTTGGTCAGCGCATGCTCAGAGTACACATCCTGGTAATCCATCTGGCCTTGTGACTGTTGACCTGTTAAAAGGTCTTACTCACATCGGGAGCAGAGAGATTGATCACATAGTCATCTGGAACAGCTGATGCTCTCATGCCTTTTTCAGCGTTACTCTGCCTCGAAGCAAGCATATAAGTTATTTAGCTCATCTGGTAGGCTCGTGTCGCTGGGCAGCTCTTGGCTGTGCTTCCCAATGTAGTCTGTAATAGTTTGCAAGCCCTGCCACAACCGAGTGTCAGAGCTCGTGTAGTACGATTCGATCTTAGTCCTGTTTTGACGCTTAGCCTGTTTGATGGTTCGTTGGAGTCCCACTCCTTGAAAGCAACAGCTCTACCCATTAGCTCAGTGCAAATGTTGCCTGTAATCCATGGCTTCTGGTTGGGGTGTGTACGTATTCAAATCAAATCAAAAAATCAAATCAAATTTTATTTGTCACATACACATGGTTAGCAGATGTTAATGCGAGTGTAGAGAAATGCTTGTGCTTCTAGTTCCGACAATGCAGTAATAACCAACAAGTAATCTAACTAACAATTCCAAAACTACTGTCTTATACACACAAGTGTAAGGGGATAAAGAATATGTACATAAAGATATATGAATGAGTGATGGTACAGAGCAGCGTAGGCAAGATACAGTAGATGGTATCAAGTACAGTATATACATATTATTATTTTTTTACCTTTATTTTACTAGGCAAGTCAGTTAAGAACAAATTCTTACTTTCAATGACAGCCTAGGAACAGTGGGTTAACTGCCTGTTCAGGGGCAGAACGACAGATTTGTACCTTGTCAGCTCAGGGATTTGAACTTCCAACCTTCCGGTTACTAGTCCAACGCTCTAACCACTAGACTACCCTGCCACCCATATGAGTTTACTATGTAAACAAAGTGGCATAGTTAAAGTGGCTAGTGATACATGTATTACATAAGGATGCAGTAGATGATATAGAGTACAGTATATACGTATACATATGAGATGAATAATGTAGGGTATATAAACATTATATTAGGTAGCATTGTTTAATGTTGCTAGTGATATATTTTACATCATTTCCCATCAATTCCCATTATTAAAGTGGCTGGAGTTGAGTCAGTGTGTTGGCAGCAGCCATTCAGTGTTAGTGGTGGCTGTTTAACAGTCTGATGGCCTTGAGATAGAAGCTGTTTTTCAGTCTCTCGGTCCCAGCTTTGATGCACCTGTACTGACCTCGCCTTCTGGATGATAGCGGGGTGAACAGGCAGTGGCTCGGGTGGTTGTTGTCCTTGATGATCTTTATGGCCTTCCTGTGACATCGGGTGGTGTAGGTGTCCTGGAGGGCAGGTAGTTTGCCCCTGGTGATGCGTTGTGCAGACCTCACTACTCACTGGAGAGCCTCACGGTTGTGGGCGGAGCAGTTGCCGTACCAGGCGGTGATACAGCCCGCCAGGATGCTCTCGATTGTGCATCTGTAGAAGTTTGTGAGTGCTTTTGGTGACAAGCCGAATTTCTTCAGCCTCCTGAGGTTGAAGAGGCGCTGCTGCGCCTTCTTCACGATGCTGTCTGTGTGGGTGGACCAATTCAGTTTTGTCACTGTGGGGACGACGTCATCGATGCACTTATTGATGCACTTGTTGATAAAGTACTCCTCTATGCCATCGGAAGAACATGTTCCAGTCTGTGAGAGCAAAACAGTCCTGTAGATTAGCATCTGCTTCATCTGACCACTTTTTTTGTAGACAGAGGCACTGGTGTTTTTTGCTTGTATGCAGGAATCAATGGGATAGAATTATGGTCAGATTTGCCTTCTGGGGGGCAATGGAGAGCTTTGCACACATCTCTGTGTGTGGAGTAAAGGTGGTCCAGAGTTTTTCCCCTCTGGTTGCACATTTAACATGATGATAAAAATGAGGTAAAAGTGATTTAAGTTTCCCTGCATTAAAGTCCCCGTCCACTAGGAGCGCTGCCTCTAGATGAACGTTTTCCTGTTTGCCTATTGCGGTATACAGCTCATTGAGTGTGGTTTTAGTGCCAGCAACGGTCTGTGGTGGTATGTAGACAGCTACGAAAAATACAGATGAAAACTCTCTAGGTAGATAGTGTGGTCTATAGCTTATCATGATATACTCTACCTCAGGCGAGCAAAACCTCGAGAATTCCTTAGATATCATGCACTAGCTGTTGTTAACAAATATGCATAGACCCCCCCGTGTCTTACCAGAGGCTGCTGTTCTATCCTTTCGTTGGAGTGTAGAACCCGCCAGCTGTATATTATTAATGACATCGTTCAGCCACGACTCGGTGAAATATATAATATTTCAGTTTTTAATGTTCAGTTGGTAGGATATACGTGACAAATTACATCAATAAGGGATCATAGCTATCACTTGTATTCACCTGGACAGTCTGTGTCATGGAATGAGCAGAACATCTTTAAATGTTGACGTTGTTTCACTGTGTTTCCTCCAGATATTGACTTTGCCACCCGTAAGATCGCCTGTCACCTGACCCAGACCAAGGTGATCGTCCAGAATGGAGACAAGTTTGAGACCAAAACTTTGAGCACCTTCAGGAACTACGAGGTCAACTTCACCGTTGGGGAGGAGTTTGAGGAGGTCACTAAGGGACTGGACAACAGGACAATCCAGGTCAGAGAGACACTTTGTCACTGCACTCCGTTTCTCTCAGATTAGAATAAAAGAGATAGTCATAAGCACTGCTGTGAGTTGTTGACCCTGGCTTTATGGAAACATACACACATATCTTCATCCTGGACTAAGGGGTAGACGTAACATAGCAAACTAAAATCCTGGACACTCAAATTAGTGATGATATGTTACATTTGGTATGGCATTTATTAATTTCCTTCATCCATTTCCTATGATATGTTACAAATTGCAATTTGTGATATGTTATGAATAACATTTAGAACACAAAGCCATTAGCTTGCCAGACGTTGAAGTTACATGCCCACTCAGCCAACCCGACCAACTACCCTCCTTTAGTTTTTGCCTTTTTTATTTATTTTACTAGGCAAGTCAGTTAAGAACAAATTCTTATTTTCAATGATGGCCTAGGAACAGTGGGTTAACTGCCTGTTCAGGGGCAGAATGACAGATTTTGTACCTTGTCAGCTCGGGGATTTGAACTAGCAACCTTTCAGTTACTAGTCCAATGCTCTAATCACTAGGCTACCCTGCCACCCCTTTAATTACCTTCTGTCTTATGCAACAAAACCAAACGTAACATATACTTATTTGAGTGTCCCAAATGTTTATTATGCTACGTCTACTCTATGCTACCGACCTGATATCTTAGCTGTGGGGAATTTGGGCAAATGTGTGTCTACGGTAAGCTGACTGTGTGTGTGTGTGTGTGTGTGTGTGTGTGTGTGTGTGTGTGTGTGTGTGTGTGTGTGTGTGTGTGTGTGTGTGTGTGTGTGTGTGTGTGTGTGTGTGTGTGTGTGTTCTTCAGACACTGGTTACCTGGGATGGAGACAAGTTGGTGGCTGTGCAGAAGGGAGAGAAGGCCAACCGTGGCTGGATGCAATGGATAGAAGGAGACCTGCTACACCTGGTGACTGAGAGAAAGATGGAGGGGGGGGTTAGAAAGAGAAAAGAGAGGAATGTCCTAGACTTCAACGTCAAGATACAGAACATTACAGATTCTTCATACCTAAGACAAGGGGTATATGTTATTTGATTGTCTCATTGTCTTTCTGGTGGTCTCTTTTTCTTTCAGGAGATCCACGTTGAAGACAAAGTCTGCAAACAAGTATTCAAGAAGAAGCCCTGAAACATCTGACATAACCTTTTTTATTGTAAAATGACCTTCACGTGTTTCTGCCTGCATAATTATGTAATGTACTTATGATGTGATTGTACATACATTTAATAAATACGTCATGCATCCCAAGCAGATGGGAGGCATTGACTTTGGTCAATGCATTAACTGATTATTTATATGGGTGGATATTGACCAGAGGTAACACTACTTGCAAATATAAACAAACAATATCAACTTTTAAAAACACAACATACTGTACCTTCTCAAATTAGCATGTCATTGTGAAAGAACAGAACTATGTGTAAATGTGCAAATCCCAAATATTGTACAGTAGATGACCAGAACAAGACATATATGAATAGCGTACAGTATATGATGTTAATCAGTTGGGTTGTGAAGGCCTGCGACCTTATCTACTACTTCACAGGGACGGATCTACGTGATTATCAATGACAGAACACCAGGTCTACGAAACCTTTCAACATGCAATAGTGAGGAAGTGTGGACTTTGAATACAAGATTGGGAGATGATTCCTCACACCACCCAGTGTTTCTTATCAAGACCTGATTGATTTCAAAACCTCAACAGAGGGTGCAGTTAAATGATTTAAAGTAGAACACATCGACCATAAAGCTTAATAAGCACAGAGCTGGAAGCATATAACATTCTAATTGTTATGACACAAGTACTTCTTGCAACACCAGCATGGTTTGATTTCTGCGTGGACTATACTGGGTAGACCAGAGTACTGTAGCCTAATACACATCTGCAATACCATTCAGTAATCAAGTCAGTGTAGAAACGGAGATATCATTTGGACAAATAGGAATTTAGGGAATGTTTTATATGTTCAAATGAATTATTATCTTTATTATTCATTCATCTATTCGTTTTTATTTATTTATATATATATATATATTGAAGGGGTGAGTGGGTAGCTTACATGCAATTTGCCTGTAGCAAGCGTCCATACATGTCTCTGTAACCTGCATAAATACTGCATAGTATAGTCAAGTCATGCTAGGTACAGCCTGTACAGTACGAGTTCTCCACCGGATCTAGCGAAGTGCAGCCAGGAAGCTCAATAGATTCCACGTCGCTAAGACTCTCCGCTCCAAACCAATCTAACAGCCTGACTCGTGTCTCAGGGTGGTCGGGCACTTTGACTAAACACTATCTGTAGTCGTGGAAACGTGGTAAGGAAATGAAAACATAGATTTAGAATGAAGTGCAACATAGATTTAGAGTAAAATGCTATATAAAGATCTGCCGCGGCTCAGGCCAGTAGTTTTAGGCATTGTTTTCTTCTTTAAGATGTGCATTTGCGTATTTTACGATTGCTACCCGATTGAAAACATACATTTAGACCACATTCAATGAATAAACCTATGCCTGGCTAGTTGTGAATGATCGAGTATTTAAAGATATTGCAGAAACTCGAGAAATAGCAACAGTCTAACAATAGCAGTATGGTATTCAAAAGAGTCATGAAGTCGCCGATCGATTGGTCATCTAACATATGTTTTGTAACGTATGTTAGTACTTCAATCTTCAACTTCATATAACGATTTCAGATCAGAGCAAATCATTCATGCACATCAAAGTGGTGGAATGAACATCAGTAAACAGACACGCCCACTTATTAAACATCTCTGCACGCTGAACAGTTGTGGTTCGACTTTGTGTAACTTTGTATCTACAGTGGGCCTACGCGTGTATAGCTGTTATAGGTTGGATATACTTACAGTTTTATTTATATGCATAGTCAGACTAATTTGAATAGATGTAAAAATATATCTATATATATATGTTTTAAAAAATACATTCTGGTACCTGTTTCTGTCAAAGCAAACTTGTCTCAAATCTGGTCTCTGTCATATCAGATGTTTTATTTCTTGTTCCCGTTCTACTGATCTCCATATAAATAGGAGTAAAGAGTAATCTGGTTAATATCGAAATAAGATACTGTGTCTAGTATTGTTTCAGTGAGGAGTCAGAGGTAGAATATGACTTAATACATTGGGTTCTCTCTCAATTCAATTCAATTCAAGGGCTTTATTGGCATGGGAAACATGTTAACTTTGCCAAAGCAAGTGAGGTAGATAATATATAAAGTGAATATATAAAGTGAAAAATGTGAAAAAAGTGAGAAAAAAATTAACAGTAAACATTACACATACAGAAGTTTCAAAACAATAAAGACATTACAAATGTCATATTATATATATACAGTGTTTTTACAATGTACAAATGATCTCTCTCTCTCTCTCTCTCTGTCCCACTCAGCCTCTCCGGTTGGACATCAAGTGGAGAGGCTGGGGCAGTAAGTGTTATAACACCCTTATAACTGCTTAAAATGCATCTATTCTATTCAGAGTTCAGTGTTCTCCCATATCTCTCTCTCTGAGTTCTGCCATATTTTGACCTTCTCTACCCTGTCTCTCTTCACCTTCTCCTGCCCCTCTCTCTGGTACTTAGAGGATGACATGCAGATCTGCGTGTTTATCTACAACACTCTGGAGAGAGCTCACATGTCTCTCTCCCCCCTCCTCTCTCTCTCTCCCCTGCCCACTCTGACTACATCCGCTGCATCGCAGTTCACCCAACACAACCTTACCAGCAGCGGTATGTTGTGTTTCTCTCCCTCTACCTCTCTCTCTCTCTCTCCCTCCCCCTCTCTCCTCTCTCCCTCTCTCCCCCTCCCCCTCCCCTCTCCCTCTCTTTTCTCCTCTCTCTCTCTCTCTCTCTCTCCTCTCTCTCTCTCTCTGTCTCTCTCTCCCCCCCTCTCTCTCTCTCCCCCCCCCCCCCTCTTTTTCTCCCTCTCTCTCTCTCTCCCTCTCTCTCTCTCTCCCTCTCTCTCTCTCTCTCTCTCCTCTCTCTCTCTCCCTCTCTCTCTCTCCCCCTCTCTCTCTCCCTCTCTCCTCTCTCTCTCTCTCCCCACCCTCTCTCTCTCTCTCTCTCTCTCTCTCTCTCTCTCTCTCTCTCCCCCTCCTCCCCCTCTCTCTCCCCCTCTCTCTCTCTATCTCTTCTCTCTCCCACTTTCTCTCTTACTCTCTCTCTCTATATACATGAATTACAAACATCAATCACAGAATATTGTGAACATGGGTGTGTCTCTCTCTCTCCCCCCTACTCCTCTCTCTCTCTCTACCACTGACGTATCCCACCCCCTTCACTCTGGAGGGCCATGAGAAAGGAGTCAACTGTATCGACTATGACACTGGAGGGGACAAGCTCTCTCTCTCTCTCTATATATATATATATATATTTAAAAAATTCAGACACTCTCAAACACAGAATGAAACACATATGCATATGCACACCACACACACATTTCAGATCAGAATATACAGTGCCTTCGAAAGTATTCGGCCCCCTTGAACTTTGCGACCTTTTGCCACATTTCAGGCTTCAAACATAAAGATATAAAACTGTATTTTTTTGTGAAGAATCAACAACAAGTGGGCCCATGATCACTCTGGATGAACTGCAGAGATCTACAGCTGAGGTGGGAGACTCTGTCCATAGGACAACAATCAGTCATATATTGCACAAATCTGGCCTTTATGGAAGAGTGGCAAGAAGAAAGCCATTTCTTAAAGATATCCATAAAAAGTGTTGTTTAAAGTTTGCCACAAGCCACCTGGGAGACACACCAAACATGTGGAAGAAGGTGCTCTGGTCAGATGAAACCAAAATTGAACTTTTTGGCAACAATGCAAAACGTTATGTTTGGCGTAAAAGCAACACAGCTCATCAACCACAACACACCATCCCCACTGTCAAACATGGTGGTGGCAGCATCATGGTTTGGGTCTGCTTTTCTTCAGCAGGGACAGGGAAGATGGTTAAAATTGATGGGAAGATGGATGGAGCCAAATACAGGACCATTCTGGAAGAAAACCTGATGGAGTCTGCAAAAGACCTGAGACTGGGACGGAGATTTGTCTTCCAACAAGACAATGATCCAAAACATAAAGCAAAATCTACAATGGAATGGTTCAAAAATAAACATATCCAGGTGTTAGAATGGCCAAGTCAAAGTCCAGACCTGAATCCAATCGAGAATCTGTGGAAAGAACTGAAAACCGCTGTTCACAAATGTTTTCCATCCAACCTCACTGTGCTCAAGCTGTTTTGCAAGTAGGAATGGGAAAAAATTTCAGTCTCTCGATGTGCAAAACTGATAGAGACATACCCCAAGCGACTTACAGCTGTAATCGCAGCAAAAGGTGGCGCTACAAAGTATTAACTTAAGGGGGTGGAATAATTTTTGCACGCCCAATTTTTCAGTTTTTGATTTGTTAAAAAAGTTTGAAATATCCAATAAATGTTGTTCCACTTCATGATTGTGTCCCACTTGTTGTTGATTCTTCACAAAAAAATACAGTTTTATATCTTTATGTTTGAAGCCTGAAATGTGGCAAAAGTTCAAGGGGGCCGAATACTTTCGCAAGGCACTGTATATACAGTACATGTACAGTATTCTATATATACACCCAGTATGTAATTTAGCTTAGCAGATGCTTTTATCCAAAGCTACTTACAGTCATATGTGCATGCATTTTTATTTAAGGATGGCCCCGGGAATCGAACCCACAATCCTGGTGTTGAAAGCATCATGCTTTACCAACTGAGCCTTACAGGACCATTAATGTACAGTAAATGTGTGTGTGTCAGTGGAGGCTGCTGAGGGGAGGACGGCTCATAATAAAGGCTGAAATTAAGTCAATGGAATGGTTTACAAGTGCTTGATACCATTCCATTGACTCCTTTTCAGCCATTACTATGAGCCGTCCTCCCCTCAGCAGCCTCCACCGGTGTGCAATCAGACACTAACAAGTGTGTGTGTGTGGGTGTGGGTGTGTGTGTGTGATGCAGGTTTGTGGCGGTGTGTGAGGAACAAGAGCTTCGGTTCAGCACAGGAGTTTGTCTGGGGCCACGACTCCTCAGATTAAATCAAGTCAACCCCACCTAGACCACTCATACAAGTCCTCTGTAGTCCATCCACGGTCTAGTCTGGTCAGGCTGACTTAAACACTTTTGTTTCTATGGCAGGTATGCTACTCGGGAGAGCACCAGCATGGTCAAAATATTCAAAAACTTCAAGCAGAAGAAGTCTTTTAAACCAGACTCTGGGGCAGAAGGTGAGACAAACATATCACAGCGACCCAACCCTCCTCCATAGCGACCAACCCTCCCGTAACCCCTTACCACAGTGACCCAACCCCCCTCTAACTCCATCCCAACAACGCCCCAACCCTCCTCTAACCTCCTCCCAACAGCGACCCAACCAACCTCTTACCTCCTCCCCACAGCGACACAAGACTCCTCTAACCTCCTCCCCAAAGAGACCCAACCCCCCTCTAACTCTGTCCCAACAGCAACACAACCATCCTCTAACCTCCTCCCCACAGCGACCCAACCATCCTCTAACATCCTCCCCACAGCGACCCAACCCTTCTAACTCCATCCCAACAGCGAACCAACCCCCCTCTAACTCCGTCCCAACAGCTACCCAACCCTCCTCTAACCTCCTCCCCACAGCGACCCAATCATCCTCTAACCTCCTCCCCACAGCGACCCAAGCCTACTTTAACCTCCTCCCCACAGCGACCCAATCATCCTCTAACCTCCTCCCCACAGCGACCCAAGCCTACTCTAACCTCCTCCCCACAGCGACCCAATCATCCTCTAACCTCCTCCCCCACAGCGACCCAACCATCCTCTAACCTCCTCCCCACAGCGACCCAACCATCCTTTAACCCCCTCCCCACAGCGACCCAATCATCCTCTAACCTCCTCCCCACAGCGACCCAATCATCCTCTAACCTCCTCCCCCACAGCGACCCAATCATCCTCTAACCTCCTCCCCACAGCAACCCAACCATCCTCTAACCTCCTCCCCACAGCAACCCAACCATCCTTTAACTTCCTCCCCACAGCAACTCAACCCCCCTCTAACCTCCTCCCCACAGCGACCCAAGCCTCTTCTAACCTCCTCCCCACAGCGACCCAACCCTCCTGTAACCTCCTCCCCCACAGCGACCCAATCATCCTCTAACCTCCCCCACAGCAACACAATCATCCTCTAACCTCCTCCCCACAGCGACCCAATCATCCTCTAACCTCCTCTCCACAGGGACAAACCCTCCTGTAATCTCCTCCCCACAGCACCCCAAACTTCCTCTAAACCCCTCCCTACAGCGACCCAACCCTCCTGTGACCTCTGCTCTACTGTGACCCAACCCTACTGTTACTTCCTCCCTACAGAGTTCCAACCCACTTCTAACCTCCTCCCTACAGCGACCAAACCCTCCTGTAATCTCCTCCCCACAGCACCCCAAACTTCCTCTAACCCCCTCCCTACAGCGACCAAACACTCCTCTAACCCCCTCCCTACAGACATCCAACCCTCTAAACTCTTCCCCACAGCGACTCAAATCTCCTCTAACCTTCTCCCCACAGTTACCAAAGCCTCCTGTAACATCTTCCCCACAGCGATCCAACCCTCCTGTGACCTCTGCTCTACAGTGACCCAACCCTCATGTTACTTCCCCCTGACAGACCCTCCAACCCACAGTGACCAAACCCTAACCTCCTCCCCACAGTGACCAACCCTCCTGTAACCTCCCCCCACAGTGACCCAACCCTCATGTAACCTCCCCACAGTGACCAAACCCTCCTCTAACCTCCTCCCCACAGTGACCAAACCCTCCTCTAACCCGAACCTCCTGAAGCATCCTCCCCACCGTGACCCAAACCTCCTGAAGCATCCTCCCCACCGTGACCCAAACCTGCTGAAGCATCCTCCCCACCGTGACCCAAACCTCCTGTAACTTCCTCCCCACCGTGACCCAGACCTCCTGTAGCTTCCTCCCCACTGCGACATGATCCTCCTGTTACTTCCTCCCCACAGAGTTCCAACCCACTTCTAATCTCCTCCCCACAGTGACCCAACCCTCATGTAACCTCCCCACAGTGACCAAACCCTCCTCTAACCTCCACACAGCGATCCAATCCTCCTCTAACCTCCACCACACAGCGATCCAACCCTCCTCGTACCTACTCCCATAGCAACCAATCCCTCCTCTAACCTCCTCCCCACAAAGATCCAACCTTCCTCTAACCTCCTCCCACAGACATCCAACCCTCCTCTAACCCCCTCTCTACAGCAACCGAACCCTCCTGTAACCCCTTACCACAGTGACCCAACCCCCCTCTAACTCCATCCCAACAGCACCCCAACCCTCCTCTAACCTCCTCCCCACAGCGACCCAACCATCCTCTAACCTCCTCCCCACAGCAACCCATCCCTCCTGTAATCTCCTCCCCACAGCACCCCAAACTTCCTCTAACCCCCTCCCTACAGCGACTGAACCCTCCTGTAATCTCCTCCCCACAGCACCCCAAACTTCCTCTAACCCCCTCCCTACAGCGACCGAACACTCCTCTAACCCCCTCCCTACAGCGACCCAACATCCAACCCTCCCCAAGACATCCAACCCTCTAAACTCTTCCCCACAGCGACTCAAATCTCCTCTAACCTTCTCCCCACACTTACCAAAGCCTCCTGTAACATCTTCCCCACAGCGACCCAACCCTCCTGTGACCTCTGCTCTACTGTGACCCAACCCTACTGTTACTTCCTCCCTACAGAGTTCCAACCCACTTCTAACCTCCTCCCTACAGCGACCGAACCCTCCTGTAATCTCCTCCCCACAGCACCCCAAACTTCCTCTAAACCCTTCCCTACAGCGACCGAACACTCCTCTAACCCCCTCCCTACAGCAACCGAACCCTCCTCTAACCCCCTCCCCACAGTGACCAAACCCTCCTCTAACCTCCTTCCCACAGTGACCAAACCTTCCTCTAACCTTCTCCCCACAGCGATCCATCCCTCCTTGTACCTCCTCCCCACAGTGACACAAACCTCCTGTAACCTCCTCCCTACCCTCCTTCAGCCTACTCCCCACCGTGACCCAAACCTCCTGAAGCATCCTCCCCACCGTGACCCAAACCTCCTGAAGCATCCTCCCCACCGTGACCCAAACCTCCTGAAGCATCCTCCCCACCGTGACCCAAACCTCCTGAAGCATCCTCCCCACCGTGACCCAAACCTCCTGAAGCATCCTCCCCACCGTGACCCAAACCTCCTGAAGCATCCTCCCCACCGTGACCCAAACCTCCTGAAGCATCCTCCCCACCGTGACCCAAACCTCCTGAAGCATCCTCCCCACCGTGACCCAAACCTCCTGAAGCATCCTCCCCACCGTGACCCAAAACTCCTGAAGCATCCTCCCTACCGTGACCCAAACCTCCTGAAGCATCCTCCCCACCGTCACCCAAACCTCCTGAAGCATCCTCCCCACCGTGACCCAAACCTCCTGAAGCATCCTCCCCACCGTCACCCAAACCTCCTGTAGCTTCCTCCCCACCGCGACATGATCCTCCTGTTACTTCCTCCCCACAGAGTTCCAAACCACTTCTAATCTCCTCCCCACAGTGACCAAACCGTCCTCTAACCTCCTCCACACAGCGATCCAATCCTCCTCTAACCTCCACCACACAGCAATCCAACCCTCCTCGTACCTACTCCCATAGCAACCAATCCCTCCTCTAACCTCCTCCCCACAAAGATCCAACCTTCCTCTAACCTCCTCCCACAGACATCCAACCCTCCTCTAACTCCCTCTCTACAGCAACCGAACCCTCCTGTAACCCCTTACCACAGTGACCCAACCCCCCTCTAACTCCATCCCAACAGCACCCCAACCCTCCTCTAACCTCCTCCCCACAGCAACCCAACCCTTCTCTAACCTCCTCCCCACAGCAACCCAACCCTCCTGTAATCTCCTCCCCACAGCAACCCAACCCTTCTCTAACCTCCTCCCCACAGAGACGAACAATCCTGTAATCTCCTCCCCACAGCACCCCAAACTTCCTCTAACCCCCTCCCTACAGCGACCGAACCCTCCTCTAACCCCCTCCCCACAGACATCCAACCCTCTAAACTCTTCCCCACAGCGACTCAAATCTCCTCTAACCTTCTCCCCACACTTACCAAAGCCTCCTGTAACATCTTCCCCACAGCGACCCAACCCTCCTGTGACCTCTGCTCTACTGTGACCCAACCCTACTGTTACTTCCTCCCTACAGAGTTCCAACCCACTTCTAACCCCCTCCCTACAGCGACCGAACACTCCTCTAACCCCCTCCCTACAGACATCCAACCCTCTAAACTCTTCCCCACAGCGACTCAAATCTCCTAACCTTCCCCCCACAGTGACCCAACCCTCATGTAACCTCCCCACAGTGACCAAACCCTCCTCTAACCTCCTTCCCACAGTGACCAAACCTTCCTCTAACCTTCTCCCCACAGCGATCCAAACCCTCCTTGTTACCTCCTCCCCACAGACATCAAACCTCCTGTAACCTCCTCCCTACCCTCCTTCCCCTACTCCCCACCGTGACCCAAACCTCCTGTAACCTCCCCACAGTGACCCAAACCTCCTGAAGCATCCTCCCCACAGTGACCCAAACCTCCTGAAGCATCCTCCCCACCGTGACCCAAACCTCCTGAAGCATCCTCCCCACCGTGACCCAAACCTCCTGAACCTCCTCCCCACCGTGACCCAAACCTCCTGAAGCATCCTCCCCACCGTGACCCAAACCTCCTGAAGCATCCTCCCCACCGTGACCCAAACCTCCTGAAGCATCCTCCCCACCGTGACCCAAACCTCCTGAAGCATCCTCCCCATCGTGACCCAAACCTCCTGAAGCATCCTCCCCACCGTGACCCAAACCTCCTGAAGCATCCTCCCCACCGTGACCCAAACCTCCTGAAGCATCCTCCCCACCGTGACCCAAACCTCCTGAAGCATCCTCCCCATCGTGACCCAAACCTCCTGAAGCATCCTCCCCACCGTGACCCAAACCTCCTGAAGCATCCTCCCCACCGTGACCCAAACCTGCCTGAAGCATCCTCCCCACCGTGACCCAAACCTCCTGAAGCATCCTCTCTACCGTGACCCAAACCTCCTGAAGCATCCTCCCCACCGTGACCCAAACCTCCTGAAGCATCCTCCCCACCGTGACCCAAACCTCCTGTAGCATCCTCCCCACCGTGACCCAAAACTCCTGAAGCATCCTCCCCACCGTGACCCAAACCTGCTGAAGCATCCTCCCCACCGGGACCCAAACCTCCTGAAGCATCCTCCCCACCGTGACCCAAACCTCCTGAAGCATCCTCCCCACCGTGACCCAAACCTCCTGAAGCATCCTCCCCACCGTGACCCAAACCTCCTGAAGCATCCTCCCCACCGTGACCCAAACCTGCTGAAGCATCCTCCCCACCGTGACCCAAACCTCCTGAAGCATCCTCCCCACCGTGACCCAAACCTGCTGAAGCATCCTCCCCACCGTGACCCAAACCTCCTGAAGCATCCTCCCCACCGTGACCCAAACCTGCTGAAGCATCCTCCCCACCGTGACCCAAACCTCCTGAAGCATCCTCTCTACCGTGACCCAAACCTCCTGAAGCATCCTCCCCACCGTGACCCAAACCTCCTGAAGCATCCTCCCCACCGTGACCCAAACCTCCTGAAGCATCCTCCCCACCGTGACCCAAACCTCCTGAAGCATCCTCCCCACCGTGACCCAAACCTCCTGTTGCATCCTCCCCACCGTGACCCAAACCTGCTGAAGCATCCTCCCCACCGTGACCCAAACCTCCTGAAGCATCCTCCCCACCATGACCCAAACCTCCTGTACTTCCTCCCCACCATCACCCAAACCTCCTGTAGCTTCCTCCCCACCGCGACCACGATCCTCCTCTTACTCTCCTCCCCACAGAGTTCCAAACCACTGTAATGATCTCCCCACAGTGACCAAACCGTCCTCTAACCTCCTCCACACAGCGATCCAATCCTCCTCTAACCTCCACCACACAGCGATCCAACCCTCCTCGTACCTACTCCCATAGCAACCAATCCCTCCTCTAACCTCCTCCCCACAACGATCCAATCCTCCTCTAATCTCCTCCCCACAGCGACCAAACCCTTCTGTAACCTCCTCCCCATAGCAACCCAATCCTCCTGTAATCTCCTTCCCACAGTGACCCAAACCTCCTGCAACCTACCCCCACCCACCTGTAGCCTCCTCCCCACCTCGACCCAACCCTCCTGTAACCTCTGCCCCACATTGACCCAACCCTCCTGTAACCTCCCCCCACAGTGACCCAACCCTCCTGTAACCTCCCCCGACAGCGACCCAACCCTTCTGTAACCTCCCCCCATAGCGATCCAATCCTCATCTTACCTCCACCACACAGACATCCAGTCTTTCTGTAACCTCCTCTTCACAGCAACCCAACCCTCCTGTTACCTTCTCCCCTAAGCTATCCAACCCTCCTGTAACCTCCCCCCACAGTGACCCAACCCTCCTGTAACCTCCCCCCACTGCGACCCAACCCTCCTGTAACCTCCTCCCATAGCGACCCAATCCTCATGTTACCTCCACCACACAGACATCCAGTCTTTCTGTAACCTCCTTTTCACAGCAACCCAACTCTCCTGTTAACTTTCTCCCTAAGCTATTCAACCCTCTGTTACCTTCTCCCTAAGCTAGCCAACCCTCCTGTTACCTTCTCCCTAAGCTATCCAACCCTCCTGTTACCTTCTCCCCTAAGCTATCCAACCCTCCTGTTACCTTCTCCCCTAAGCTATTCAACCCTCCTGTTACCTTCTCCCCTAAGCTAGCCAACCCTCCTGTTACCTTCTCCCCTAAGCTATCCAACTCTCCTGTTACTTTCTCCCCTAAGCTATTCAACCCTCCTGTTACCTTCTCTCCTAAGCTAGCCAACCCTCCTGTTACCTTCTCCCATCTTTTTAAGTAGAACCCTCCTGTTACCTTCTTCCCTAAGCTATCCACCCTCCTATTACCTCCCCAAGCTATCCAACCCTCCTGTTACCTTCTCCCCTAAGCTATTCAACCCTCCTGTTACCTTCTCCCCTAAGCTAGCCAACCCTCCTGTTACCTTCTCCCCTAAGAACTATCCAACCCTCCTGTTACCTTCTCCCCTAAGCTATCAAACCCTCCTTTATAGTCCTTCAAGGGAAGTCCCCTAAATGTATCCAACCCTCCTGTTACCTTCTCCCCTAAGCTATCCAACCCTCCTGTTACCTTCTCCAAGCTATCAACCCTCCTTTTACCTTCTCCCCTAAGCTATCCAACCCTCCTGTTACCTTCTTCCCTAAGCTATCCAACCCTCCTGTTACCTTCTCCCCTAAGCTATCCAACCCTCCTGTTACCTTCTCCCGTAAGCTATCCAACCCTCCTGTTACCTTCTCCCCTAAGCTATCCAACCCTCCTGTTACCTTCTCCCCTAATCTATCCAACCCTCCTGTTACCTTCTCCCCTAAGCTATCCAACCCTCCTTTTACCTTCTCCCCTAAGCTATCCAACCCTCCTGTTACCTTCTTCCCTAAGCTATCCAACCCTCCTGTTACCTTCTCCCCTAAGCTTTTACAACCCTCCTGTTACCTTCTCCCCAAGCTATCCAACCCTCCTGTTACCTTCTCCCCTTTTGTCGAAGCTATCCAACCCTCCTGTTACCTTCTCCCCTAAGCTATCCAACCCTCCTGTTACCTTCTCCCCTAAGCTATCCAAAACCCTCCTGTTACCTTCTCCCTAAGCTATTCAACCCTCCTGTTACCTTCTCCCTAAGCTATCCAACCCTCCTGTTACCTTCTCCCTTAAGCTATCCAACCCTCCTGTTACCTTTGCCCCTAAGCTATCCAACCCTCCTGTTACCTTTGCCCCTAAGCTATCCAACCCTCCTGTTACCTTCTCCCCTAAGCTATCCAACCCTCCTGTTACCTTCTCCCCTAAGCTATCCAACCCTCCTGTTACCTTTGCCCCTAAGCTATCCAACCCTCCTGTTACCTTCTCCCCCGAAGCTATCCAACGTCCTGTTACCTTCTCCCTACATAAGCTATCCAACCCTCCTGTTACCTTTGCCCCTAAGCTATCCAACCCTCCTGTTACCTCCTCTTCTTCTCTTTCCTCGGGGAGCTGGTGTGTATTGCCACGGTGGAGTCTTTCTTTATGCTGCGCTACCTGGCTGAGAAAGTGGCAACAGCACAGGAGACCGAGGAGGGAGTCACCGAGGACGGGATAGATGACTTCTTCGAGGTGAGACTACACTACAGCTAGATATTTGATTCTGGACAGGAGGATTTCATTAGTTTTTCTGCTATAACATTTCTCTATTTCTCTCCCAACCCCCTGCCCCTCTCTCTAGGTGCTGTGTGAGATTCAGGAGGTGGTAAAGACTGGTCTGTGGGTGGGAGACTGTTTCATCTACACCAGCTCTGTCAACAAACTCAACTACTACGTGGGAGGAGCGATCGTCACCATCGCCCACCTGGACAGGTAAGGCTATACCTACCTGCTGGGACTGATACATTGACCTTTTCACCTCAA
The DNA here is from genome assembly GCF_036934945.1 of Oncorhynchus masou masou. Classification (NCBI taxonomy): domain Eukaryota; kingdom Metazoa; phylum Chordata; class Actinopteri; order Salmoniformes; family Salmonidae; genus Oncorhynchus; species Oncorhynchus masou. Next base: position 74,293,994 of record NC_088220.1, read on the forward strand.
ACTACCTGTTATGCAAGTGTTTCAATATGTCAAATATTTCTCAACTCTTATAGTGCCCTAGGGCCAAGAACATGAAGGATTCATGCCTTACAAAATGTAATGTCAGAATGTCACTGTGTGTCTAGACATGGTTTCTTTTCATTCTAGCTATGTGCTCACCTTCTTAATACTGGTGTTGTATTAACTCCCCTGTCTGTGTGTCCTATACGACTATATACTGTACCTGTCGGTCAAAAATTCTGTAGTTGTATTGACTCCCTGTCTGTCTGCTATAGAACCATGTACTGTATCTGTCAGTATAAAATATTGGTGTTGTATTGACTCCCTGTCTGTCTGATACAGAACTTTGTACCTGCCGGTCTAAAATACTGGTGTTGTATTGACTCCCTGTCTGTCTGATACAGAACTATGTACCTGTCTGTCTAAAATACTGGTGTTGTATTGACTCCCTGTCTGTCTGATACAGAACTATGTACCTGCCGGTCTAAAATACTGGTGTTGTATTGACTCCCTGTCTGTCTGATACAGAACTTTGTTCCTGTCGGTCTGGAAATACTGGTGTCTGTGTACTGCCTTGACTGGTGTTGTATTGACTCTGTCTGTCTGATACAGAACTATGTACCTGTTGCGACTGGTGTTGTATCCCTGTCTGAGGGTGACCGTGACTGTATCTGGGTGATAAGGAGCTGAACATCGTCACTTACTCTCTGCTGGTGGTGTGGCAACTGCAGACTGGCAACTCCATGCAGACTGGCAACAGAGTACTAGACAGCTGTAATGAGGAGGGACTTTGGGATGGCCGACAGGGTCCAACCCACCATCCCTAAAGAGATGAGGACCAGGGTCGCCGACTTCCTAGAGAAACAGGTGAGACTTGGAAGGAGGGTGTATTTTTACATTGGTATTTGTCTTAACGCACACCATTTCTGTGTTTCCTTTCTTGTGTATGTGTGTGTTGTACAGTGAGGCAAAAAGTAGTTAGTCAGCCACCAATTGTGCAAGTTCTCCCACTTACAAAGATGAGAGAGGCCTGTAATTTTCATCATAGGTACACTTCAACTATGACAGACGAAATGAGAAAAAAAAATCCAGAAAATCACATTGTAGGATTTTTAATGAATTTATTTGCAAATTATGGTGGAAAAATAAGTATTTGTTCACCTACAAACAAGCAAGATTTCTGTCTTTCACAAACCTGAAACTTCTTCTTTAAGATGCTCCTCTGTCCTCCACTCGTTACCTGTATTAATGTCACCTGTTTGAACTTGTTATCAGTATTAAAGACACCTGTCCACAACCTCAAACAGTCACACTCCAAACTCCACTATGGACAAGACCAAAGAGCTGTCAAAGGACTCCAAATTACAGACCTCTCTCATCTTTTTAAGTGGGAGAACTTGCACAATTGGTGGCTGACTCAATACTTTTTTGCCCCACTCTATATATATATATGTGTGTGTGTAACCCTTTCTCCTCTATCTCTCTCGCTGCAGGGTTTCAGGCGGCAGGCCCTGACTGTGTCAACAGACTCAGAACACAGGTTTGAGTTGGCTCTGCATCTAGGAGAACTGAAGATCGCCTACCAGCTGGCTGTGGAGGCCGAGGTGAGACACCACTTAAAGGGAAAGGCTGGGGAAAATGTGGACAAACTGGGAATTATAGTCCTGGAATGCAAGGGAAGTATTGATAAATGTAGGTCCAACTGCGGATATCTGGATACATAAAGTACTGTGGAAGGTTTTAGGCAGATGTGGAAAAAAGGCTAAAATAGACATGTTAATAGATTATATTTATCAATTAACTAAATGCAAAGTGAGTGAACAAAAGAAATCTAAATCAAATCCATATTTGGTGTGACCACCATTTGCCTTCAAAACAACATCAATTCTTGTAGGTACACTTGCACAAAGTCAGGGATTTGTAGGCATATAGTCAGGTGTATGATTAAACAAGTATACCAAATAGGTGCTAATGATCATCAATTCAATATGTAGGTTGAAACAATCATTAACTGAAACAGAAACAGCTGTGTAGGAGTTATAAAACTGGGTGAGGAACAGCCAAACTCAGCTAACAAGGTAAGGTTGCTGAAGACAGTTTACTGTCAAAAGTCATACACCTTGCAAGACTGAGCACAGCAACAAGACACATGGTAGTTATCCTCTTGGCGCACCGATCCCTTTAGCGGGATCATTTTCGTCAACATCCGCTGAATTGCGGAGCGACAAATTCTAATTAAATTACTAAAAATATTTAATTTTCATGAAATCACAAGTGCAATATACCAAAACATAGATTAGCTTGTTGTTAATCCACCTGGTGTGTCATATTTCAAAAAAGCTTTACAGTGAAAGCAAACCAAGCGTTTGTGAGGACAGCTCTCAGCAGACAAAACATTACAAACAGCGAGCTTACCTTTGCTGATCTTCGGATGTTTGTACTCACGAGACTCCTAGTTACACAAATGTTTGTTTTGTTCGATAAAGATTATTATTATATCCAAAAACCTCCATTTGGTTGGCGCGTTTTGTTGAGTAATCCACAAGCTCATGCAGGTCACGACGGGCAGATGAAAATACTGTCCGTAAAGTTCTATGTCTAAAGACTGTTCACACCTTGTGGAAGCCATAGGGAAGTGAATCTGGTTGATATCCCTTTAAATGAATGGTAGGCATGCAATGGAACAGAGAGGTCTCAGAATAACAGCACTTCCTGGTTGGATTTTCCTCAGGTTTTCACCTGCAATATCAGTTCTGTTATACTCAGACAATATTTTGACTGTTTCGGAAACTTTAGAGTGTTTTCTATCCTAATCTGCCAATTATATGCATATTCTAGCTTTGGGTACGTTTTTCATCCAAACATCAAAATACTGCCCCTAGTCTCAAGAGGTTATACTGCATAAGCAAGGTCTCTCCCAGGCAGAAATTTCAAAGCAGATAGGGGTTTCCAGATGTGCTGTCCAAGCTCTTTTGAAGAACCACAAAGAAACAGGCAACATTGAAAGACCGTAGAAGCAGTGGTCGGCCAAGGAAACTTACTGCAGCAGATGAAAGACACATTGTGCTTACTTTCCTTTGCAATCAGGAGATGTCCAGCAGTGCCATCAGCTCAGAATTGGCAGAAAACAGTGGGACCCTGGTACACCCATCTACTGTCTGGAGAAGTCTGGTCAGAAGTTGCCTTCATGGAAGACTTGCGGCCAAAAAGCCCTAACTCCGACATGAAAACAAGGCCAAGCGACTCAACTATTTACGAAGACACAGGAACTGGGGTGCAGAAAAATGGCAGCATGTGCTCTGAACTGATGAGTTAAAGTGTGAAATATTTGGCCGCAGCAGAAGGAAGTTTGTACGCCGAAGGGCTGGAGAGCGGTACACGAATGAGTGTGCAGGCAACGGTAAGCTTGGTGGAGGTTCTTTCCAAGTTTGGGGCTGCATTCCTGCAAATGGGGTTGGGGATTTGGTCAAAATTAATGGTCTCCTCAATGCTGAGATGTAAAGGCAGATACTTATCCATCATGCAATACCATCAGGGAGGCATCTGATTGGCCCCCAAATGTATTCTGCGGCATGACAATGACCCCAAACAGACAGCGAAAGTTATTAAGGACCATCTTCAGCGTAAAGAAGAACAAGGAGTCATGGAAGTGATGGTATGGCCCCCACAGAGCCCTGATCTCAACATCATCAAGTCTGTCTGGGATTACATGAAGAGAGAGAAGCACTTGAGGCTACCTAAGTCCAGAGGAAATGTGGTTAGTTCGCCAAGATGTTTGGGACAACCTACCGGCCGAGTTCCTTCAAAAACTGTGCAAGTGTACCTATATGAATTTATGCTGTTTTGCAAGCAAATGGTGGTCAAAACCAAATATTGATTTGATGTAGATTTTTCTTCTTTAAACTCACTTTGCATTATGTTAATTGATAAATGTCTATTTTTATTTTTGAAAGCAAACTTATGCACGGTACTATTTGGAGACATACACTACCGTTCAAAGCCAGTTTGCTCTGTTCTGTGAAGGGAGTAGTACACAGCGTTGTACGAGATCTTCAGTTTCTCACATTTCTCAGAACAAGAATAGACTGACGAGTTTCAGAAGAAAGTGCTTTGTTTCTGGACATTTTGAGCCTGTAATCGAACCCACAAATGTTGATGCTCCAGATACTCAACTAGTCTAAAGAAGGACAGTTTTATTGCTTCTTTAATCAGGACAACAGTTTTCAGCTGTGCTAACATAATTGCAAAAGGGTTTTCTAATGATCAATTAGCCTTTAAAATTGTAAACTTGGATTAGCTAACACATCGTGCCATTGGAACACAGGAGTGATGGTTGCTGATAATGGGCATCTGTACGCCTATGTAACTGGTGTGAAATGGCTAGCTAGTTAGCAGGGTGAGCACTAATAGTGTTTCAATTGGTGATGTCACGCTCTCCGAGACCTTGAAGTAGTTGTTTTTGTGGAACAATGGGTAACGATGCTTCAAGGGTGACTGTTGTTGATGTGTGCAGAGGGTCCCTGGTTTGAGCCCAGGTAGGGGCGAGGAGAGGGATGGAAACAATAATGTTACATTGATGCTGTTGACCCGGATCACTGGTTGCTGAGGAGGTCATAGGGGGATGAGTGTAACCGGTGTGAAATGGCTAGCTAGTTAGCGGTGTGCACGCTAATAGTGTTTCAATTGGTGACATCACTCGTTCTGAAACCTTGAAGTAGTTGTTTCCCTTGCTGGGCAAGGGCCGTGGCTTTTGTGGAGCGATAGGTAACGGTGAGTCGAGGGTGACTGTTGTTGATGTGTGCAGAGGGTCCCTGGTTCGAACCCAGGTAGGGACGAGGAGAGGGACGAAAGCCACACTGTTACACCTATGTAGATATTCCATTTAAAATCTGCCGTTTTCAGCTACAATAGTCATTAACAATGTCAAGTCTGTATTTCTGATCAATCTGATGTTATTTTAATGGACAAAAAAATGTCTAATTTAAAAAACAAGGACATTTCTAAGTGACCCCAAACTTTTGAACGGTAGTGTATATTATAAGATGAAATGAGAATAACTGTAGTGAAGGATATATCTTATCTTAAACTAATCAAAAGTAAATATGACTTTTAATGTCTTTCCAACATGGCATAACTGTTCCTTCTCTCTCTCTGTTTCCCCCTCCCTTTATCCCTCTCTCTCTCTCCACATCTCCTCTTCTCCTCTCTCGCTGGCATGGTGGCCCTCCAGTCAGAGCAGAAGTGGAAGCAGTTGGCAGAGCTGGCCACCACTAAGTGCCAGTTTGTCCTGGCCCAGGAGTGTCTGCACCATGCCCAGGACTATGGGGGGCTACTGCTGCTGGCCACAGCCTCGGGCAACACCACCATGGTGGGCAAGCTGACAGAGGGGGGAGAGAGATGGCTTTCCTCACCTATTTCCTCCAGGCGAAGTAAGTGTGTTTAGGGAGAGAAGGGTGCGGGGGGTGGATGGTACAGAGGGACATGAGGAGGAGTGAGCAGAGTGTTCAGGTTGAACTTTTATGTGTACGTCATCTGTTAATAAATTGTTGTTGTTTAATCATTGCTAATTCATTATTGGATCTAGGTGCCCTTTATATGCTCATGATCTAGAACTGTATGTATACATTTTTTTTGGTTTCATCATTAGTAATTGGGCGTAATTGGGCTTCCGAGTGGCGCAGCGGTCTAAGGCACTGTATCTCAGTGCTAGAGGCGTTACTAAAGACCCTGGTTCGATTTCAGGCTGTATCATAGCTGGCCGTGATGGGGAGTCCCATAGGGCGGTGCTCAATTGGCCTACAGGAGGCCTTCCTGGCCGAAGACTACCTCAGGTTGAGGCCCGCCGCAGAGTACCCTCATCACAGTGAGTAGATGCACACACATCTTGGGCACATTGTACCAAAATGTTTGCAGATGTTTTCTGTCATTTTTTTCTGTTTCATACAAATTTAACACAACCCTGATTGAACATGTTCTTTCCATCATTCATAAACACAACACTTACATTGTTGGTCCCATGTTTCATGAGCTGAAATAAAAGATCCCAGAAATGTTCCATACCCACAAAAGGCTTATTTCCCTCAAATGCAGTGCACAAATGTGTTTACATCCCTGTTAGTGAGCATTTCTCCTTTGCCAAGATAATCCATCCACCTGACAGGTGTGGCATATGAAGAAGCTGATTAAACAGCATGATCATTACGTGGGTGCACCTTGTGCTGGGGATAATAAAAGGCCACTTTAAAATGTGCAGTTTTGTCACACATCACAATACCACAGATGTCTCTGGTATTGAGGGAGGGTACAATTGGCATGCTGACTAGGAATGTCCACCAGAGCTGTTGCTAGATAATTGAATATTCATTTATCTACCATAAGCTGCTTCCAACGTCGTTATAGAGGATTTGATGATGCCAATGTTGTGAACAGAGTGCCCCATGGTGGGGCTGGGGTTGTGGTATGGGTAGGCATAAGCTACGGACAACGAACAATGGCAATTTAAATGCACGCATGTTTTAGCAATGATAATGCACGGCCCCATGTCGTAAGAATCTGTACACAATTCCTGGAAGCTGAAAAATGTCCCAGTTCTTGCATGGCTTGCATACTCACCAGAAATGTCACCCATTGAGCATGTTTGGGATGCTCCAGAATGACATGTACGACAATGTTTTCCAGTTCCTGACAATATCCAGTAACTTCGCACGGCCATTGAAGAGGAGTGGGACAACATTCCACAGGTCACAATCAACAGCCTGATCAACTCTATGAGAAGGACATGTGTCACACTGCAAGGTGGTCACACCAGATACTGACTGGTTTTCTGATCCAATCCCCTATGTTTTTTTAAGGTATCTGTGACCGACTGTATTCCCAGTCATGTGAACTCCATAGATTAGGGTCTAATGAATTCATTTCAGTTGACTGATTTCCTTTTATATGAACTGGAACTCAGTAAAATCTTTGAATTGTTGCGTATACATTTTTGTTCAGTATAGTTGTTACTATAGTGTATTAGCAATACCTAGTGGTTTAGTAGCAGCCGAGCACTACAGATATGTGCTGCACCGATGAAGGGGCTCAATGTCTGCGACCACCAGTAAAATACAGGTCAATGATTTGAGTCAAAGCAATACTTTACAGTTACCATAACTATTTTATACCTCTGCCATTGTTTTCTAGTCAAGTAATTTTATAATAATGCTTATTCTAATAGTATAAGCCTTGTTCCCTGTACCTGTAATAGTACTATTGTAATACTGTGCTGTTCTGTCTCTCCACTCTGCAGCCCAATGAGGATAGGAATATCCTGGAGGAATCTGCAGCCTGTGTGCCAAAAGAGTGTCAGCTAAACCAGAAGTAAAGTCGAAATCTCACACCTACTGTAATACTGGACATGACCATAGCTGTTGTGTTTAGTGCTACTTACATAACCCCTAGTTTAGATACAATCATTAATTTTGATTTGTCAACTTGTTATTCAATCCAAAGTTAAATCTAGAATTGGCTTCCTATTTCGCAACAAAGCATCCTTCACTCATGCTGCCAAACATACCCTTGTAAAACTGACCATCCTACCAATCCTCGACTTTGGCGATGTAATTTACAAAATAGCCTCCAATACCCTACTCAAGAAATTGGATGTAGTCTATCACAGTGCAATCCGTTTTGTCACAAAACCCCATATACAGTGCCTTGCAAAAGTATTTGGCCCCCTTGAACTTTGCGACCTTTTGCCACATTTCAGGCTTCAAACATAAAGATATAAAACGGTATTTTTTTGTGAAGAATCAACAACAAGTGGGACACAATCATGAAGTGGAACGACATTTACTGGATATATCAAACTTTTTTAACAAATCAAAAACTGAAAAATTGGGCGTGCAAAATTATTCAGCCCCTTTTAATACTTTGTAGCGCCACCTTTTGCTATTTTGCACACCTGAATTTTTTCCCATTCTCTTGCAAAACCTGAGGTTGGATGGACATTTGAACCATTCTTTCAATTCTCGATTGGATTCAGGTCTGGACTTTGACTTGGCCATTCTAACACCTGGATATGTTTATTTTTGAACCATTCCATTGTAGATATTGCTTTATGTTTTGGATCATTGTCTTGTTGGAAGACAAATCTCCGTCCCAGTCTCAGGTCTTTTGCAGACTCCATCAGGTTTTCTTCCAGAATGGTCCTGTATTTGGCTCCATCCATCTTCCCATCAATTTTAACCATCTTCCCTGTCCCTGCTGAAGAAAAGCAGACCCAAACCATGATGCCTGTTTGACAGTGGGTATGGTGTGTTCATGCATTGTTGCCAAAAAGTTCAATTTTGGTTTCTTTTTCCACATGTTTGGTGTGTCTCCCAGGTGGCTTGTGGCAAACTTTAAACAACACTTTTTATGGATATCTTTAAGAAATGGCTTTCTTCTTGCCACTCTTCCATAAAGGCCAGATTTGTGCAATTGTTGTCCTATCTCCCACCTCAGCTGTATCTCTGCAGTTCATCCAGAGTGATCATGGGCCTCTTGGCTGCATCTCTGATCAGTCTTCTCCTTGTATGAGCTGAAGGTTTAGAGGGACCCAGGTCTTTTTTTCTACTGTGTGCTCCTTGGGATGTTTAAAGAAATCTTTTTGTTCCAAAACCGGCTTGTTTACTCCATGATGCTAACTCTGTGTTGTTTATATGGAGACTGTTACACACATCAATAGTCATTTAGGTCAACATTGGATCATTCAGAGATCCTCACTGAACTTCCGGAGAGAGTTTGCTGCACTGAAAGTAAAGGGGCTGAATATTTTTGCACGCCCAATTTTTCAGTTTTTGATTTGTTAAAAAAGTTTGAAATATCCAGTAAATTTCGTTCCACTTCATGATTGTGTCCCACTTGTTGTTGATTCTTCACAAAAAAATACAGTTTTATATCTTTATGTTTGAAGCCTGAAATGTGGCAAAAGGTCGCAAAGTTCAAGGGGCCGAATACTAAACTGTACTACCCACCATTGCGACCTGTACGCTCTCGTTGACTGGCCCTGAGATCTACAAGACCCTGCTTGGTAAAGTCCCCCCTTATCTCAGCTCGCTGGTCACCATAGCATCTCCCACCTGTTCTCCAGCAGGTATATCTCTCTAGTCACCCCCAAAACCAATTCTTTCTTTGGCGCCTCTCCTTCCAGTTCTCTGCTGCCAATGACTGGAAAAAAAATAAATAAAAATAAATCTGTCAGAGCAGCTCATAGATTACATTTGCTCAAACATCGTATTTAATTTATTTTGACTTTGCACCCCATTTTTTTATTTCTACTTTGCACATTCTTCCATTACAAATCTACCATTCCAGTGTTTTACTTGCTATATTGTTTGTTTTTTTTGCCTTTACCTCCTTATCTCAGCTCATTTGCTCATGTGACTTGTTTATACTGTATTATTGACTGTATGTTTGTTTTGCTCCATGTGTAACTATGTGTCGAACTGCTTTGCTTTATTTTGGCCAGGTCGCAATTGTAAATGAGAACTTGTTCTCAACTTGCCTACCTGGTTAAATAAAGGTGAAATAAAAAAAATCTCAATTAAAATATGCTATTATCACTGTTCTATGTGCAGGAGGTTGCAGGGAGCATGGATGAAACCCCCGTATTGGCAGCATTGGTAGAAACCCCCTAATGGCAGAAGTAGTAGAAACCCCTGTAATGGCAGCAGTGGTGGAGGCTGCTGCTCCAGTAGTGGAAGAGTCCATTGTCATGGAAGAGGTAGACCAGAACCTGTTACCATAGAAGCGGTGGTGGAAGTAAAAGCACCCATTGCCGCAGCAGTACGAGAAGCCATAGCAACAGAACCCACGGTTACAGAGGAAGTAACAAAACCCATAGCAACTGAACAAGCACCTGTTACCATTGAACAGAAGCACCCAATACTGAGGCAGTAGCAGAAACCATAACAGCAGCTGAAGAAGCCCCAGTCATTGCAGAAGAGAATGAACCTGCCCCAGCCATAGACCCAACCCCAGTCCTAGCCCCAGCCTTAAACCCTACCCCTGTCCTACACCCAGTCATAGACCTTACCCCTCTCTTACCCCCAGTCACAGACCTATCCCCAGCACCACTCATAGACCTAGCCCCAGCACCACTCATAGACCTATCCCCAGCACCACTCATAGACCTAGCCCCAGCACCACTCATAGACCTAGCCCCAGCTGTAGAGCCCCTACCCAGGTGCTTCCACCAGAGCCAGCCCCTGCAGCCGTCCTCTTAGAGGGTAACTGAGTGGAGCCAGCCCCTGCAGCCGTCCTCTTAGAGGGTAACGGAGTGGAGCCAGCCCCTGCAGCAGTAGCATCCATGGACCTGCTGGGCCTGAATGATAAATGGAATGAAGAGGTAAACCTGGCCTGGCCAGAGTTGATACATCCTGCCAAGACTTACACAGTATTTAGAATGCTAATCTATATTGGAAATCACCTTTTGATTTATGATATTGAATAATGATGAATGAATATTAAGGGATAACAGTGTACCAGTAAGGTAGTTCACCCTCACTCACAGTCTTCCACTGACTCATCACTCATATACATTGCTTTTCCCTCCAGGGCCTTGACGATCTGGACCTGGACATCGACTTCTTAGACTGAAAGTGTTGGAGGAATGTCCTTAAAGTGACCAAAGAACACGTAGTGTTGTTCATACTCCTAGTGAAAGGGCGGGGGAGGTGGGGTTTTGACCTTTACAGTGAAACTGGTGAAAGTCCGGTGGAGTTGGTCTTTCTGTCTTTAAACCGTGAAACATAAGGGGGTTTGTAGAACGCTTTGGGTGAGAATGGATGGACAGGGTCCCATTCATTAGGAACAAACGCAGGAAATGTTTTGCAATGGAAAAAATATTTGTATATTTTTGAACAGGTACAAATTTACTGTGTCGAATCAATTTCTGGTTAAATGCTGAACGCGACTCCGGGGTGTATTCATTAGTCAGATTTCATTGCATAACATTTGGTCTGTTGCTAAATGTTTTTGCAATGGATAACAAGTTTCTGTTGGACAAACTCAAGTAGGTCCCTCCCCATTTCATTTGCTTCCTAGAGTAAACTCTTTCCTTTGCAAAACATTTAGCAACAGAATCCAACTAACAAATACAACCCGATTTTGAAATCCTTTGTGCAGTACCTCATCGTCCACTCTCACATTGACCCACAGTATAGAATGAAATGTAGTTTGAACGAGAGGGGTTCATTGGGTTGAAATGTTTACCTTATCCAATCACATAGGAAGCTGGGAATAGAGTAGTTATCTACACTACAGTAAGTACGTCTTACCCCTAGATAACCAGGCTTCCAGGGTCTCTCTCTCCACAGGTGTTGAGCTTGTGTTCAGTATACCTCTACTTGTCTGGGCACGCATGTTGCTCTGCCATGGTCTAGTGCCTTAGGTCTGTGCTGTTTTTATAGGGAACCTACTTCATTGTTATAGATGTGAATCCAAGTGCCTTCTGTATGACTGGTCTGGAAAAGGGAAGGAAATGTTATCAACTCAATAAATATGACAAGTGTCTGAATCAGGCCATAGGAATAATTCAGAGACTGTAAATAAAGACATTTTTATTTTGAATGTACATACATCATGAGAATTAAACAGCTTACTCAGTTCCAATGTGAGACAGTATGATTAAGGTTATGGACAAATGACAAGGTTGAAATGCAGAAGTGAATATCTGCACTGCATCGTGTGCCCTTCCACCAAATGATAAAAGACTGAAACTTGAAGGACCCCAGTTATGTGCACATTTTGATGCCATGTATTGCCAATGGACACTTGGCTTGCAAGTGGTTCATATGAGCTCCATAGTTTAAGGACTAAGTTATTCTCTTTGCTCACCCAAATTGTCCAGTTGATGAAAGTTTTGATCATGGATAGGCAGGCCATTGGGGATAATATCACAGCTCTGTTGGTGTGAGGTGTATGGGGCAGTCAGACTGAGCTCTGCTGTGATGTGACACAGCTGTCCTGTGGTTGGTGTGGTGATGCATGACGGTCAGACGGTGCTCTCCGCGGAGGTCTGCTCGTAGGCCTGCAGGGCCAGCTCTACGTATCCTGCCCTCTGGGACTCCCGCTTAGCGTAGATCTGGTGGGGAACAGACACAGAGGTTAAACAAAGGGTTTACTGGGTAACATGGCTACCAATACGTTGACTGGTGCATCAACCAGGTTCTGAGATGCACTAGTGTCTGCTGATTGGGCCTCACCTTGAGCAGGTCCAGTCCGTAGGCCTGTTGGCTAGAGGCCTCCTGGGCTGTGTCACTGTGTGGATGGACCTTGTTGAACAGACCTACCAGACTCACTGCATCCTGCAACCTAGAACAAAGAGAACAATACAGCCACTGTTAGAGTGGCTACTCTGGGCTAACAATGACAGCTATGGTGTTAAATCACTACTTGTCACATTTAGGGCTGAAGTGGTCACAAAATTTAGTCTGCCAGTTGACCGTTAATTAACAAACACATGTAGCATCTCCTGGCTTCCACACAGCCTTCAAGCCATTTTAAATAGTTGAATAAATCCTTGTAATATAGCATACACCTTCACAATAAATACATGATGTATTTTAGACAGGTCTAAAGAAACATGATATGAAGAACATGTAGGCTATTTCAGAAGAACAGAATAGCATACTCTGATATGTCCTTATATGGCTGTGGGCTAAACTAGTTCATTTAGCAGACAAAATTTGCCTATTATTACATGGCATTATTTTGTAGTATGAAGAATACAACTGAACAAAGCTGAATAAAATATAAATATTTCTCCAAACGTTGAGGGAATGAACACACGCGCCTATTCTGTGTCGAGCAGATAACAAAAATAGGTACTCCTACAGTGGGGCAAAAAAGTATTTAGTCAGCCACCAATTGTGCAAGTTCTCCCACTTAAAAAGATGAGAAAGGTCTGTATTTTTCATCATAGGTACACTTCAACTATGACAGACAAAATGAGGGAAAAAAAATCCAGAAAATCACATTGTAGGATTTTTAATGAATTTATTTGCAAATTATGGTGAAAAATGTAGTTCTACAAACATTGGGCAATACATTTTGATTTTTAATACATTTTAAGGCTGCATGATGAGACTAATGGTAATTTGAAAAAAAGTCACTTGAAAGGCATGAGCTCTGCTTAGTTTTTTGTGCAGGCTGTATGCACTCCAAGACTCATTCACAATTTTACAAGCACTTGCTCGTGACTCGAATATCACGACTGCATCCCCTTTGTGGCTGTAACACACCCTAAAAGAATCCAAGCCTTTTGCGGCCCTGAATGCTGCATTGTGCCCTACTCTGAGTGTGCTGCGCAATCCGAAACGCGTCTCACTCACATGGCTGTCCATCATGTGACCAGGTCTTTCCCACAGGCTACAAGTAAAGCCAGACACATTGGACGCAACTGTGCGTCCTTATCCAATACCAAGGTGCATATTGAAGATATTGGAAGAACTGGACACATTTACTTTTCAGCTAATAAGACGAGTAGGCCTAACAGGCTGACTACACCGCTCGCGTTGCGTGTGCAAAATAAAATTAGAAATCTATATTATTCAATTATTGCACCCACACTGCTCGAGCGTCTGCGTTGCCAAGGGCTAAAATAGAAGTCAGTTCTATTTGTGAGATCGTGCTGCAAGTCCTGCCTCTCCCATCTCCTCATTGGTTTATAGAAGCAGGTACCCACGTGCCATCTCCTAATTGGTTATACCCACTTGGGTGACTGAAAGATGAACAAGGTCAGTGGCAGTAATGCACCTAATTTATGAAAGTTGCCAATCGCAATATGAAATCAAGAGAAGAAAAAGCCTGGAAAAAAGAGAGATGACTAGAAACGATTCGGTTGACTGTTTTACGTGTGGATTAATTGGCGGAATAGAGGACCTTGTGCATTTCAGGTAAAATAACAACAATGTTTATATCCCAGGACAAATTATCTAGCAACAGCAAGCTAGCTCAATAGGACAAAAAGTGCAAGCTAACTAGCTAAATTGCCATAAATGTTTAATGCTTTACGACCCGTCCCCGAATTAATATAATTGGTTCAGAGTTTGTTTTGATATTTTAACCTGCGTGTCGTGATCGCGTTTGGTGTGGGGGGGACAAAATGCATTAATGCACGATGGCGCACCCCTCGCAGCCGGTTTGGGTTCCATGTTAGGCTCTACATCCGCTTGTAAAGCAGATTAAGTTATTTGACCACTTTAGTTGTGATACAAATCTTATTAAAACATATAGGCCTATGGGCTAGGCTACATGAGGTGTGCGACTATGATTTTAACAAGTCACAAAAGGCATTGTTTCTTATGCTGGGCATCATTTACAAGTGATAATATATAATTCAGTGATAGGATAATAGTCACCCATCAGACTATTCTTGATTTGATCTTGTCTTTACATATACTAAATAATATATTACATATCTATGTGTGTGTGAGACATCCCTGTGGTTTATTTTCAAGCCAGCCAGGTATATTGTAAATATAAGCAATGTGCTTAATATTAGGAATGTTGAGAAATAAATATAGTAGACCTAGCCTATAGAAAGCTGATGGGATACTCTTTTTACTAGCGGCCATCACTCTGTTTTCTCCCACAATTACACAGCCTATAGAAATGTTGAGCAACATTAGCTCATGGGCTCTCATGAAGTGTTTGATTAGATTTTTGAATAAATTTGCATTGATGTCAGAGTGATTAGAAGGCCAATAGAGTGCTGAGTACCAGGCAGTTAGAAAGTTTGGTAGGTTACTAATGACCATCAGCAGCATCAGAGCTTGGAGAACCTTCATTTGACTGCCTTCATAACGGCTGGTGTGGTGGTAATACAGTCACTGCAACAGCCCTAGTCACAATGCCTACAAAACACTTGTACAACATATGGCATTTGGAGTCAAACAGATGGCATGGGGTATCATAGTTTTATTAAAGTTGGAGAAAAACCAGGAGGTACTAGGACCCCTGGGGTTACTTGGCCTATCCACAGGGGGTACTAGGACCCCTGGGGTTACTTGGCCTATCCACAAGGGGTACTAGGACCCCTGGGGTTACTTGGCCTATTTACAGGGGGTACTAGGACCCCTGGGGTTACTTGGCCTATTTACAGGGGGTACTAGGACCCCTGGGGTTACTTGGCCTATTTACAGGGGGTACTAGGACCCCTGGGGTTACTTGGCCTATTTACAGGGGGTACTAGGACCCCTGTGGTTACTTGGCCTATCCACAGGGGGTACTAGGACCCCTGGGGTTACTTGGCCTATCCACAGGGGGTACTAGGACCCCTGGGGTTACTTGGCCTATTTACAGGGGGTACTAGGACCCCTGGGGTTACTTGGCCTATCCACAGGGGGTACTAGGACCCCTGGGGTTACTTGGCCTATTTACAGGGGGTACTAGGACCCCTGTGGTTACTTGGCCTATTTACAGGGGGTACTAGGACCCCTGTGGTTACTTGGCCTATTTACAGGGGGTACTAGGACCCCTGGGGTTACTTGGCCTATTTACAGGAGGTACTAGGACCCCTGGGGTTACTTGGCCTATTTACAGGAGGTACTAGGACCCCTGGGGTTACTTGGCCTATTTACAGGGGTACTAGGACCCCTGGGGTTACTTGGCCTATTTACAGGGGGTACTAGGACCCCTGGGGTTACTTGGCCTATTTACAGGGGGTACTAGGACCCCTGGGGTTACTTGGCCTATTTACAGGGGGTACTAGGACCCCTGGGGTTACTTGGCCTATTTACAGGGGGTACTAGGACCCCTGGGGTTACCTGGCCTATTTACAGGGGGTACTAGGACCCCTGGGGTTACTTGGCCTATTTACAGGGGGTACTAGGACCCCTGTGGTTACCTGGCTTAACCACAGGGGGTACTTGGGAAGATTCATGATACCATAGGCTAACTGGTCAAATTCACATGAGGGGGTACTTCAGGGGTACTCCGTGCAGAGCTAAATTCAGTAGGTTAGTGGTTCCCAAACTTTTTATAGTCCCGTACCCCTTCAAACATTCAACCTCTAGCACCAGAGTCAGCACACTCTCAAATGTTGTTTTTTGCCATAATTGTCAGAAAAATCATGTTCTCAATCAAATAAACGTGTGAACACTTGAAACGCTTGAACCTTCACATGATTTCAATGCCAACCTCAAGTTTTGCCTGCCACACACACTACACGACACATTTATTAAACATAAGAATGAGTGTCAGTCTATACTCTGAGCACAGCCCAATCCAGAAATCTGGCAGTGGCTTCTGATTAAATTCAAATTTTACAGAACTGCTTTTTGCAACTTCGATGAGGCACTCTTGTTTAGATATCAGTAAGTGGACTGGAGGCAGGGCATGAAACGGATAACAAATCAAGTTGTTTGTGTCATCCGTTTCGGGAAAGTACCTGTGTAATTGCGCACAGAACTCAGGTGCTTTGCTATATCACATTTGACATTGTCCGTAAGCTTGAGTTCATTTGCACACAAAAAGACCTGTGTGTGGTCCTTGTTAATGCAGACAGAAAAAAGCTCCAACTTCTTAATCATAGCCTCAATTTTGTCCCGAACATTGAATATAGTTGCAGAGTCCCTGTAATCCTAGATTCAGATCATGCAGGCGAGAAAAAACATCACCCAGATAGGCCAGTCGTGTGAGAAACTTGTCATCATGAAAGCAGTCAGACAAGTGAAAATTATGGTCAGTAAAGAAAACTAAGCTAATCTTTCAATTAAAAAAAAAAATGTGTCAATACTTTGCCCCTTGATAAGCGTTACATGGTCGCTGCCCATATCCTTGCATAGTGCAGAAAATACGGCAGTTCAGGGACCTTGCTTTAACAAAGTTAACCATTTTCACTGTAGTGTCCAAAACATCTTTCAAACTGTCAGGCATTCTCTTGGCACTGAGAGCCTCTCGGTGGATGCTGCAGTGTACACAAGTGGCGTTGGGAGCAACTGCTTGCATGAGTGTTACCACTCCACTATGTCTCCCTGTCATGACTTTTACGCCATCAGTACAGATACCAACACATCTTGACCACCAAAGTCCATTTGATGTCCAGTACTTTAAAAATATCCTCTCCTGTTGTCCTGGTTTCCAGAAGAGGATGTCTTCCTTAATTGACCACGTATAAATGTAACAGACATACAGTTGAAGTCAGAAGTTTACATACACTTAGGTTGGAGTCCTTAAAACTCATTTTTCAACCACTTCACAAATGTCTTTTTTACAAACTATAGTTCTGGCAAGTCGGTTAGACATCTACTTTGTGCATGACTGACACAAGTAATTTTTCCAAAAATTGTTTACAGACAGATTATTTCACTGTATCACAATTCCAGTGGGTCAGAAGTTTATATTGACTGTGCCTTTAAACAGCTTGGAAAATTCCAGAAAATAATGTCATTGCTTTAGAAGCTTCTGATAGGCTAATTGACATAATTTGAGTCAATTGCAGGTGTACCTGTGGATGTATTTCAAGGCCCACCTTCAAACTCAGTGCCTCTTTGCTTAACATCATGGGAAAATCAAAAGAAATCAGCCAAGACCTCAGAAAAACAATTTTAGACCTCCACAAGTCTGGTTCATCCTTGGAAGCAATTTCCAAACACCTGAAGGTAACACGTTCACCTGTACAAACAATAGTATGCAAGTATGAACACCATGGGACCACGCAGCCGCCATACCGCTCAGGAAGGAGACGCATTCTGTCTCCTAGAGATGAACTTACTTTGGCACAAAAAGTGCAAATCAATCCCAGAACAACAGCAAAGGACCTTGTGAAGATGCTGGAGGAAACATGTACAAAAGTATATATATCCACAGTAAAACAAGTCCTATATCGACATAACCTGATAGGCGGCTCAGCAAGGAAGAAGCCACTGCTTCAAAACCGCCATAAAAAGCCAGACTACAGTTTGCAACTGCACATGGGGACAAAGATTGTATTTTTTGGAGAAATGTCCTCTGGTCTGATCAAACAAAAATAAAACTGTTTGGCCAGTGACCATCGTTATGTTTGGAGGAAAAAGAGGGCTGCTTGCAAGCCGAAGAACACCATCCCAACCGTGAAGCGCGGGGGAGGCAGCATCATGTAGTGGGGGTGCTTTGATGCAGGAGGGACTGGTGCACTTCACAAAATAGATGACATCATGAGGAGGAAAATGATGTGGATATATTGAAGCAACATTTCAAGACATCAGTCAGGAAGTTAAAGCTTGGTCGCAAATGGGTCTTCCAAATGGACAATGACCCCAAGCATACTTCCAAAGTTGTGGCAAAATGGCTTAAGGACAACAAAGTCAAGGTATTGAGTGACCATCACAAAGCCCTGACCACAATCCTATAGAAAATGTGTGGGCAGAACTGAAAAAGCATGTGCGAGCAAGGAGGCCTACAAATCTGACTCAGTTACTCCAGCTCTGTCAGGAGGAATGGGCCAAATCTCACCCAACTTATTGTGGGAAGCTTGTGGAAGGCTACCCGAAACATTTGACCCAAGTTAAACAATTTAAAGGCAATGCTACCAAATACTAATTGAGTGTATGTAAACTTCTGACCCACTGGGAATGTGATGAAAGAAATAAAAGCTGAAATAAATCACTATTATTCTGACATTTCACATGCTTAAAATAAAGTGGTGATCCTAACTGACCTAAAACAGGGGATTTTTACTCAAATTAAATGTCAGGAATTGTGAAAATCTGAGTTTGAATGTATTTGGCTAAGGTGTATGTAAACTTCCGACTTCAACTGTATACCAGGAGCTGGTCTGTTGACTCATCCAGCTGTAACGCATAGAATTCACTGGCTTATATGCCACTGATACGTCGTGAAACAGTGTTGTTTGATGAAGTCATTGTCTGTATAGTTTTTTGGGCCATTTCCCCTCAGCATTGTCCCAGCCATACCCGCGGCAGCAGGAAGAATGAAGTCCTCCACAATAGTATGTGGCTTGCCTGTCCTGGCCAGGCCACTCAGTAGCTCACCATATAAGACGCTTCTAGCCTCTTCTTATTAATGGTATCTGTTGCTTTTATACGTCTTACTAAATGAAAGTCACCTTAATTCTCACTCAAAAAACTCCCTTGGCTTATTCTCCAAATTGGCATGTTTTGTTTCTAAATGTCTGCACAAGAGTGAAGGTTTCATCTAGTTGTGAGATAGTACTTTTGCACATATAACACACAGTGGCTGAGGAAAGGCACTACTCCCAAAATAATTTAACCACAAATCAATGTTGTTCTCATCATATTTTTGCCTCTTCGATGGTCCAACGTCCCCATCTGTTGTTCGGTGCTTTCCTGGGTAAGGGGTTAGTAGCTCTTTGGCTGCATCAGATTCACAACTGTCAGTGTCCATGCTAGCTGGGCTAACAACAAATGTAGAATTACTGATGCTAGCATTGGATGTGCTCGTGGAAGCAAAACATCTTGTGTCGTTGACAGGTGAAGGTGTAATACTGCTGGTAGTAGCAGTATTACCAGTAGAGCTGGTATGTGTCTCTATGGACGTGGGCCTTACTTTTTTAACCATTTATCAATTTTCGAGCAAACGGAATGAGCAGCAGCAATGTTTTGCAACATACAGACCATTAGTGGAATTCCCGCAAGAGAGTAATGGTTGTGACTGGGTGTTAATTATTTGACTAGGCTACCTGTATTTGACATTGTGTGTTATTTCACTGAACACTATTTTTGGCAGTGAAATGAGGCTACTCCGGCGAGGAAAAAAACTCAACACGTTGGAAAATATAAATGGTCTGTTTGCAAATGAGAAGGGAAAAAAAGTAGGTGGTACAGTAACCAAAAAAGGTTGGCAACCCCTGCTCTTACACAAGATACTCACAGGTCTTTCTGCAGCATGTCTATCATGAGTCCGTCCACCCTCCTGGCATTGACCAGGTACCAGACCAGGCCTCCAAAGTGTCTGGTGGAGCGCAGCAGATCATACTTCCCCATCTTCTCTAGATCCTCATAGGTGGCTGCATGCACCTGGACAACAGAGCACAGCCAATAGGGAGAGAGATTTACTAACTGCTAATGGGTAATAACTGAACCATACATCTGGACAACAGAGCACAGCCAATAGGGAGAGAGATTTACTAACTTCAAATGGGTAATAACTGAACCATACATCTGCACAACAGAGCACAGCCAATAGGGAGAGAGATTTACTAACTGCTAATGGATAATAACTGAACCATACATCTGGACAACAGAGCACAGCCAATAGGGAGAGAGATTTACTAACTGCTAATGGGTAATAACTGAACCATACATCTGGACAACAGAGCACAGCCAATAGGGAGAGAGATTTACTAACTGCTAATGGGTAATAACTGAACCATACATCTGGACAACAGAGCACAGCCAATAGGGAGAGAGATTTACTAACTGCTAATGGGTAATAACTGAACCATACATCTGGACAACAGAGCACAGCCAATAGGGAGAGAGATTTACTAACTGCTAATGGGTAATAACTGAACCATACATCTGGACAGCCTGTTGAGGAGTGTGAAGGTAGTGGTATTTTACCCTGATGTATTCTGAGGAGTCAGGTTCAAACTGGACCTGGCACAGATCCAACATATCCTCATGACGATCCTGGCCAAACACCATCTTCAGGTTCTCCTCCTTGAAGACAGGGGGTGCTGTGAGCCTGCGGCCCTCTTTAGGAAAGTAGACCTGCAGGAACCTATCCCTCTCCTCCCACGATGCCTTCCTCAGAGTCCCAGTTGGTTCCCGGATCACTATGAACCGCTCCTGGAAACAACCATTGAAGAGAGGACAAAACTAGACAGTGCGAAGACTAAAGAGCACTAATTGTGAGGCATTGTAAATGATAACCAACATTTATGTTGGACACAAGCCATTACGCACACTTTGCTTGTCGTGCATGTTGAATATGCCGTTGGTGGACACAAACACACTCTCTTCCTCTCTCTCCTACCCTGTGTGGTATGTTGAAGGTGATGTCAGTGAAGACGTATTTGGCTGTGTCCATGCCCTCCAGGATCTTGTCCTCAGACAGGACGTCGTTGATGGGCTTCCTCTCCGGCAGCACTGGAGGCATCTTCAGCAGCCTCTGGGCCTGCTCCCTGGCACTCTGGGTCGCCTACAACACAAACACACAGTGTGACGCATTAACAAGAATGACACCAGCTATACAGGGATGTAATCTGCCAAATGAAATGTTCAGAATGTTGCAGTAGATGTTGTAGAGCCATTCTCTACTCTGCATGACAGACAAACTATCTGCCCTACTGTGTGTGTGTACCTCTTCCAGCTGTGCGTCTGTCATGAGTTTGTACTTGGGGGGCTTCAGCTCCTGTTTGATGGGTCTGAACACCTTCTCCAGGTTCAAGCCTGTGATTCTGGTTAGGATGTCCTGCACCTCTGAATCTAGAAACTGGGGCTTCACATGGGCATCTGGAGAACCAAAAAACAAATTAATGACTTCAGAGATGGATGAAGCTAGCTCTGGTCTAAGATCTGCAGGTACGGCCTGCATCAGAGCTAGTCACACTGTGCATATTGACACAGGAAGTGACCTCACTGATGACGCAAAACAGGAAGAATGGCGCCAAGAACAAACCAAAGATTACGTACAAACCTTCTGAATACAAGCCTTCTAGATATTTTTCATAATTGCACTTAATCTTCAACTACGAGAATGATTGTTCCATGTTCTCCAAAGAATCTTAAGACGGACTCTGTACTTAAAGATCAGAAATCAAACTTGACGAGAGTGAGCAGGAATATAAGTCGTAAATATACAAATGTATTTTACCTAGGGATGAAATAGCTATGGAGATAGGTGTCTTTCAAATCTTGCTCAAGGTAATTCTGGCAAAGTGGAATTATGATTTTGGGGGGAAAAAGTGTGTCCCTGCCTTTTTGGGTAAGTTACAAAAGTATCTATATTGAAGCCAGTCACTAAACAAATCAAGGACAACCAACCGAGCCACAGTCTGTTCACCACGCTATCATCCAGAAGGCGAGGTTAGTACAGGTGCATCAATTTACTTCCGGCGCCAATAAAGATGGCCGCCTCGCTTCGCGTTCCTCGGAAACTATGCACTATCAAGACTATCAACTATGCACTATCAAGTCCTTCTGTTCACCTGATTTAGAATTCCTCACAATCAAATGTCAACCGCATTATCTACCAAGGGAATTCTCTTCGATTATAATCACAGCCGTATATATTCCCCCCCAGGCAGACACATCGATGGCTCTGAACTAACTTTATTTGACTCTTTGCAAACTGGAATCCATACATACTGAGGCTGCATTCATTGTAGCTGGGGATTTTAACAAGGCTAATCTGAAAACAAGACTCCCTAAATTGTATCAGCATATCGATTGCGCAACCAGGGCTGGAAAAACCTTGGACCATTGCTATTCTAACTTCCGCGACGCATATAGGGCCTGCCCCGCTCTCCTTTCGGAAAAGCTGACCACGACTCCATTTTGTTGATCCCTGCCTACAGACAGAAACTAAAACAAGAAGCTCCCGCGCTGAGGTCTGTTCAACGCTGGTCCGACCAAGCTGATTCCACACTCCAAGACTGCTTCCATCACGTGGACTGGGATATGTTTCGTATTGCATCAAACAACAACATTGACGAATCGGTGAGCGAGTTCATTAGAACGTGCGTTGAAGATGTCGTTCCCATAGCAACGATTAAAACATTCCCAAACCAGAAACCGTGGATTGATGGCAGCATTCGCGTGAAACTGAAAGCACGTACCACTGCTTTTAATCAGGGCAAGGTGACCGGAAACATGACCGAATACAAACAGTGTAGCTATTCCCTCCGCAAGGCAATCAAACAAGCTAAGCGTCAGTATAGAGACGAAGTAGAATCTCAATTCTACGGCTCAGACACAACAGCTATGTGACAGGGTCTACAGTCAATCACGGATTACAAAAAAGAAAACCAGCCCCGTCACAGACCAGGATGTCTTGCTCCCAGGCAGACTAAATAACTTTTTTGCCCGCTTTGAGGACAATACAGTGCCATGGACACGGCCCGCAACCAAAACATGCGGACTCTCCTTCACTGCAGCCGACGTGAGGAAAACATTTAAACGTGTCAACCCTCGCAAGGCTGCAGGCCCAGACGGCATCCCCAGCCGTGCCCTCAGAGCATGCGCAGACCAGCTGGCTGGTGTGTTTACGGACATATTCAATCAATCCCTATACCAGTCTGCTGTTCCCACATGCTTCAAGAGGGCCACCATTGTTCCTGTTCCCAAGAAAGCTAAGGTAACTGAGCTAAACGACTACCGCCCCATAGCACTCACTTCCGTCATCATGAAGTGCTTTGAGCGACTAGTCAAGGACCATATCACCTCCACCCTACCTGAAACCATAGACCCACTCCAATTTGATTACCGCCCAAATAGGTCCACAGACGATGTAATCTCAACCACACTGCACACTGCCCTAACCCATCTGGACAAGAGGAATACCTGTGAGAACGCTGTTCATCGACGACAGCTCGGCATTCAACACCATAGTGCCCTCCAAGCTCGAGACCCTGGGTCTCGACACCGCCCTGTGCAACTGGGTACTGGACTTCCTGACGGGCCGCCCCCAGGTGGTGAGGGTAGGCAACAACATCTCCACCCCGCTGATCCTCAACACTGGGGCCCCACAAGGGTGCGTTCTGAGCCCTCTCCTGTACTCCCTGTTCACCCACGCCTGCATGGCCACGCACGCCTCCAACTCAATAATCAAGTTTGCGGATGACACAACAGTGGTAGGCTTGATTACCAACAATGACGAGACGGCCTACAGGGAGGAGGTGAGGGCCCTCGGAGTGTGGTGTCAGGAAAATAACCTCACACTCAACGTCAACAAAACTAAGGAGATGATTGTGGACTTCAGGAAACAGCAGAGGGAACACCCCCCTATCCACATAAATGGAACAGTAGTGGAGAGGGTAGTAAGTTTTAAGTTCCTCGGCTTACACATCACAGCAAACTGAATTGGCATCGCGAAGACAGACGGCATCGCGAAGAACACCCACACAGACGGCATCGCGAAGAAGGCGCAGCAGCGCCTCTTCAACCTCAGGAGGCTGAAGAAATTCGGCTTTTCACCAAAAGCACTCACAAACTTCTACAGATGCACAATCGAGAGCATCCTGTCGGGCTGTATCACGGCCTGGTACGGCAACTGCTCCACCCACAACCGTAAGGCTCTCCAGAGGGTAGTGAGGTCTGCACAACGCATCACCGGGGGCAAACTACCTGCCCTCCAGGACACCTACACCACCCGATGTCACAGGAAGGCCATAAAGATCATCAAGGACAACAACCACCCGAGCCACTGCCTGTTCACCCCGCTATCATCCAGAAGGCGAGGTCAGTACAGGTGCATCAAAGCTGGGACCGAGAGACTGAAAAACAGCTTCTATCTCAAGGCCATCAGACTGTTAAACAGCCATCACTAAAATTGAGTGGCTGCTGCCAACACACTGACTCAACTCCAGCCACTTTAATAATGGGAATTGATGGGAAATGTAAAATATATCACTAGCCACTTTAAACAATGCTACCTAATATAATGTTTACATACCCTACATTATTCATCTCATATGTATACGTATATACTGTACTCTATATCATCTACTGCATCTTTATGTAATACATGTATCACTAGCCACTTTAACTATGCCACTTTGTTTACATACTTATCTCATATGTATATACTGTACTCAATACCATCTACTGTATCTTGCCTATGCTGCTCTGTACCATCACTCATTCATATATCTTTATGTACATATTCTTTATCCCATTATACACACAAGTGTAAGGTAGTAGTTTTGGAATTGCTATATAGATTACTTGTTGGTTATTACTGCATTGTCGGAACTAGAAGCACAAGCATTTCGCTACACTCGCATTAACATCTGCTAACCATGTGTATGTGACAAATAAAATTTGATTTGATTTGAAAGCTGTGACAGAAGCTGTTTTTCTGTCTCAATCTCAAGGCCATCAGACTTAAATAGCCATCAATAGCCAGCTTCTACCCTGTAACCTGCCTTGAACTTAGTGCCTGCCATCCGGTTACTCAATTCTGCACCTTAGAGGCTGCTGCCCTATGTACATAGAATCACTGGTCCCTTTAGTAATGTTTACATACTGTGTTCTAGTCATTGCTTGTCCTAATATATATATATATATAAATTTTCTTTTAGATGTGTGTATTGTTGTGAATTGTTAGATACTACTGCACTGTTGGTGCTAGGAACACAAGCATTTCAGTACACCCGTAATTACATCTGCTAAATATGTATGTGACCAATAAAATTTGATTTGAGCTTAAAAGGAAAGATTCAGCCATTTTGAATGTTATATTGTTTTTGACAATTTCCTTTCGATTCCCTGGGTCATTTCATGTTTATCTGAGCTATTGCCGTTCAAGCAGGCAGAAATTCAGCCATTATGACGTAGCATTGTGATAAATCCGCTCTCACTACACTGAACTAAAATATTAAAATATTAAACGC
The DNA here is from genome assembly GCF_036934945.1 of Oncorhynchus masou masou. NCBI lineage: Eukaryota > Metazoa > Chordata > Actinopteri > Salmoniformes > Salmonidae > Oncorhynchus > Oncorhynchus masou. The sequence continues at coordinate 74,319,537 of NC_088220.1, forward strand.
AACATGTAAAGTGTTGGTCCCATGTTTCATGAGCTAAAATAAAAGATCCCAGAAATGTTCCATTAAAAAATAAGTTAGTGAGCCTTTCTCCTTTGCCGAGATAATCCATCCACCTCACAGGTGAGGCATATCAAGAAGCTGATTAAATGGCATGATCATTACACAGGTGTACCTTGTGCTGGGGACAATAAAAGGCCATTAAAATGTACAATTATGTCACAAAATACTGTCACAGATGGCTCAAGTTGAGGGAGCATGCAATTGGCATGCTGACTGCAGGAAAGTCCACCAGAGCTGTTGCCAGAGGATGTAATGTTAATTTCTCTACAATAAGCCACCTCCAACATAATTTTTGAGAATTTGGCAGTACATCCAACCAGCCTCACCACCGCAGACCACGGCTATGGCATCATGCAGGCGAGTGGTTTGCTGATGTCAACGTTGTGAACAGTGTCCCAAGGTGACAATGGGGTTATGGTATAGGCAGGCATACGCTACAAACAATGAACACAATTGCATTTTATCAATGGCAATTTGAATGCACAAAAATACCATTCTGAGTTTAAGTACCATTTTTTAAAGGAATCTGACCAACGAGATGCATATCTGTATTCCGAGTCATGTGAAATCCATAGGTTAGGGCCTAATAAATAAATTCACATTGACTGTTTTCCTCAGACGAACTATAACCCAGTAAAATCTTTGAAATTGTTGCATGTTGGGTTTATATTTTTGTTCACTATAATAGAAATACGACTTTTAGATGGCGAAAACGTCTATCAAGTCATATTTCAATACTGGCCGATGTCATAACGTGGGAGGTTGTCTTCTCTCAAATGAGCCATTGATCATATTTTTAAAAATATTCCTACCTCGAAAAGTTAGCCTGTTCAGGCCATGGTAGCCAGATACAATGTCTGTGATGCAACGAGTCTGATTGCTGTCACGTTCAAAACAACTTTGAACTCGGATATCAGAAATCTCCCACTCCCAAAAGGTCAAAACAACTTTGAACTCGGATATCAGAAATCTCCCACTCCCAAAAGGTCAAAACAACTTTGAACTCGGATATCAGAAATCTCCCACTCCCAAAAGGTCAAAACAACTTTGAACTCGGATATCAGAAATCTCCCACTCCCAAAAGGTCAAAACAACTTTGAACTCGGATATCAGAAATCTCCAAATCCCAAAAGGTCAAAGCAACTGGGAACTCAGGAGAAGAAAAACGTGCTTCCGAATGGAAAAAATTATTTCCAACTCAGAAAATGTCAGAAGCTCTGGCATCTTACAAGAGCTTTTACGTATTTAATTTAACTAGACAAGTCAGTTAAGATAAAATTCTTGCTTACAATGATGGCCTACCATAAGACAAAAGGCCTCCTGTGGGGTAGGAGGCTGGTTTTAAAACACATTTCATATAAAAAAATAGGACAACATACACATCACGACAAGCGAGACAACATAGCAAGGCAGCAACACATGACAACAGCACAAAACACTGTACATACATTATGGAGCAGACAACAGCACAAAAGGTGGAGACAGCAGTACATCGCGCAAAGCAGCCACACCTGTCAGTAAGTGTCCATGATTGAGTTTTTGAAGAGATTGAGATAAAACTGTCCAGTTTGAGTGTTTGTTGCAGCTCGTTCCAGTCGCTAGCTGCAGCGAACTGAAAAGAGTGACCCAGGGATGTGTGTGCTTTGGGAACCTTTAACAGAATGTGACTGGCATAACGGGTGTTTGATGTGGAGGAGGGCAACAGTAGATATCTCAGATAGGGGAGGGAGGCCTTAAGAGGGTTTTATAAATAAGCGTCAACCAGTGGGTCTTGCGACGGCTTTACAGCGATGACCAGTTTACAGAAGAGTGTAGAGTGCAGTGATGAGCTCCGACTTCCCCAAAAAAATGTCCCAGTCTTGAAACCACCAGTAGTTTGTGCTAAATTAAAATGCTAATGATACTTTCAAGACTAGTGGAAAATCCCTTTTTTTAAACAGAGGTCAAAGCATAACGTCAGTTATCTTCAGGTCGGAAAGTCGAGTCTCTAGAAAGATGACCGTGTTCGTCTTGGAATTCCTAGTTGGATGACAGTTAACGATTTTAAGTCTGAACTTCTCCGAGTTCGCAGTTATCTTGAACGCGCTGAATTCGGAGATTTCAGAGTTCCCAGTTGTGAACGCAGCATAATGTACGTTCTTGTCAACATGTGTGTAAATAGCTCCTAGGATAACAGCTAGCTACCAGTACCATTCAAGTGATTCAAATACTAAAAAGTAAACGCTAGCAAAGTTTTCGCATAGGCAGCTAGCAGTAGGTAATAATAGCTGCACATGCTACAAGGTCAGTGGTAGAGCTCCAGTTTCTCAGTGTCGCCACAACATTGTAAATAAACGACTTACTGCTGTCAGACGGTGCACTGCACAACATCCTTCTGCTACATCTGATAAGTATTCCTGTGTTTTGATCGATATTTTTGACACGAGAATAGCTCCTAAAGAGGCACCGTGCTACACTAAACGCGGCCATGTTTGTAGCTACCTCATCTATTACACTATCGTGACCAAATACGTACGACGTGGGGATCATGGGAGATGGAGTCTTCCGATTGTGTGACAGTTTTATAAAGGATGTTCACCAGATGGCGCAAATTGACCACGTATTCTGTGTCCACTTGCAATGTGTTCATGGTTACAGTGGCGATGCTCATGATACTGACATGTTGTCCAAGGTTGGAATAAGTACGAAAATGTATGCATTCACTACTGTAAGTTGCCCTGAATACGAGCGTCTGCTAAATGACTAAAATGTCAAATGAATAAGGAATTTAGTATTGTCCTCATTGTAAGTACCGTAAACATGTATTATGTTTGTCTGACCAATACAGACTGTCTTTTCTCATTACAAAAATGAATACAATAAAAAACGTATTCCACTTAGATGCCATGAGTCTCAACATGTTGGGGTGCCAACAAAAAAACAAGTATCTTGCCCTCTCTCTGCATGGTAGAATTGTGTCTGATGTAAGAAGTCAGCTATTCCTATATTCAGCAATTTGGTTGTTATTCTGCACTGCTGTGTGATGTCTGCCTATCCTTGAGGCATAGCTTTGAGTTCAGAGTACTAGACATTCCTACACCATCGTTACAATGTGTTCCTGCATTGTCTGATAGATAGCTGAGAAATCTGTCTGGATGATAGGAGCACACACACACACTTTTTCATGCAGACATACAAAACCCTTTCTCATGCAGACATACTCAAAAACACAGACACTTAACGTTGCACTTTAGCAAAGATTTACTAACAAACACCTTATGATTTGGTTTGTGAAAAATTATCTCCAAGTATTTTTTTTAAACATTCTTAATAATAAATGATCGTGGGATAGATTCTCGGGCAATATTTTTTTGTTTGAAAACATTAAGGAAGTCACAAACATTTTGTTAGATAGTTATTCATTTGTACCCATACGTCAGCAGCTGATTGGACAGTTCTATAATGGTAGGCAATTGAATTTTGATTGTACACAATAGTGTATTCCACAATATAAGGAGAGTGAAACCAAAGAGACTGTTTGTGGACTTTTGAGTATTTATTCAGAGAGAAAGAATAGGCTAGCTTTGGCAGACATTCTCTGGTCGTCCATGGTAACATGTAGGAGTGAAGCCTTGATCACTGCTAAGATCTTCTAAAGAGGGATTATGTCAGACCAGGTGGCTATCTCTAACAGTGAGCCCACAGTACACACACACACACAAAAGCCACCACCATATTATACAGTCATGTAACCAGAGATACCTATCTGTATGTCATCATCAAAAACAGCATGTGTCACACATAAATCCTTCCCCCGGGGAAGGGCTAGACAGTAGATGGGGGATGTAAGATAGAGCAAGGTAAAGGTGTGTGTTTGTCAGTAAAGAGGTGATGTGTAGCACGGCAGAGTAAAGCAGGGCAGACAGTGGTGTAGCTGTAGCTAGCTGTATGTAACGATGTGAGGATTGAGCTGTAAGGGACCTATGGCTCCAGATGTACGCAGCTGTCGCCCTGCTGACAGCCCTAATCCTGCTACCCACAACTGAGTGCCCTGAGAGGGATGGCGAGAGCGAAGGGGAGAGCGGGAGAGAGGTGGTAAATGCTTTCTGCATTTCTGATTCTCCTCTGTTTTCTCTTTATTTTTCTGTAAGATAGAGAGAGTGATGGAGAAGAAATCTGTCTTTTTCTACATAAACTACATGACCAAAAGTATGTGGATGCATGGCGAGTGGTACCGGTGCGCCAAGTCTAGGACCAAAAGGCTCCTTATCAGCTTCTACCCCCAAGCCATAAGACTGATGAACAATTAATCAAATGGCCACCTGGACAATTTACATTGACCCCCCGCCCCTCTTTGTTTTTACACTGCTGCTACTCACTGTTTATTATCTATGCATAGTCACTTTACCCCTACCTACATGTACTAATTACCTCGACTAACCTGTACCCCCTGTATATAGCCTCATCATTGTTATTTTATTCTGTTACTTTTTATAATTTTTTACTTTAGTTTATTTGTTAAGTATTTTCTTAAACTGCATAGTTGGTTAAGAGCCTGTAAGTAAGCATTTCACTGTATGGTCTACATCTGTTGTATTCGGCACTGTCACACCCAGACCTGAGATATCTGTTTTCTTTATATTTTGGTTAGGTCAGGGTCTGACTTGGGTGGATATGTTAGTTTTTGTATTGTATAGGATTTTTGTATGTCTAGGGTTTTGTAGGTCTAGGTATTTGTATGTTTATGGTGGCCTGATATGGTTCCCAATCATAGGAAGATGTTTATCATTGTCTCTGATTGGGGATCATATTTAGGTAGCCATTTCCCTTTTGTGTTTCATTGGATCTTGTTCTATGTTTAGAAGCCTGTTTGCACTATTTATATTAGCTTCACGTTTCATTGTTTTGTTAGTTTGTTCAGTGTTCTTTCATTAATAAAAGAAGAATGTACGCATACGACGCTGCACCTTGGTCTCCTTCACACAACGTATGTGACAGGCACACGTGACCAATAAAGTTTGATTTTGAATTGATCTGTTAACCCTCCTCCTCCATTCTCTCTCAGTACAGTGATTGTTGGATTCAAACAGGAAGCTTGACACATGATGAGGCAAGATCAAGTTCAACACACACACACATATATATTTTACATTTACATCTGAGTTAGGGTCAGTTGCATTTAGATTCAGGTAATTCAGCAGGAGATTCATTCGAATTTCATTTAAAGAACTGGAAAGTACAATTAGGGTGTTTTCAGCTCTTGACATGGGATTGACCCCAAATCTGAAGTACCTAGACAAACATGTAGGCCTACATATATTCTCCCACCCACACATTCAATATTGGACTGTTTGAGTGTAAGAGTGTGTATGTGTTACTGTGATTGGGCGCAGCAGAAAGAACAGAGAGGTGAAACCTGAGTGAAGGGGCTCTCTGATAGAGGGGCTGCTATGGCGGGCGGTGAGGGGGGCACTCAGGGAGCAAGTCAGTCAATATTTATTTGTCTTTCTGCACGGTGGACAGAGGAGAATGGGTTTAGAGGTGAAACAGAAAGGTTTGTGACTATGGTGGAGGATGGTCCTTTTGAAAAACTATATGGCCAAAATGTGAGAACAGAAATACTACCAATGCCGTATAGAGGAACAGTATCAGGTCACTAACAGTTAAAATAATGTTTTCATTGAGGGTCAATTGTAATGTGCCAGCAACTTTGACTAGAAAAGCATTTATTGACACTGACAGACAAAGAAGAAAAATCTGAAAGGATACATTTTCCCTAAATCTACCAGTTTTAATTTCTCTCAAATGCTTCGGAAATAAGTGTTAAAAACAACCCTATGGTCAATGTCCGCGTCCCGTTGAAATCCAATTAGGATCATTTAAATATCCCAAAGATCGGTCTTTTCACAAAACCATCTGCAGCGTCCAAACAGTTTGGCCTAAAACTATTACGAAAGACGAGACTCCAGGGTGTTCTCTGTTTTGTCTATGATCCCCACAAGCTTATTGGGACTCGTCTGATTTAGAGTTAGAGGTTAGGGAAAGTAGGAATTTGGATCGGAATCAATTAATTGGTCCCCACAAGGATAGCTATACAAAACTGTGTGTGCATCAGCTGAGAAACAGGGGCATCTGTGGCTTCAGTCTCAAGGACAGCAGCTCCTCCTCTCGTCTTCGTCATTGAACAAAGAGGAGTGAGAATGGGAGAGGAGGAGATAGGAGGACAGAGAAGACAGATAGGGAGAGATTGAGGAGAGGAGAGGGAGGAAGAGAGAAGGGCATAGTGACATAGCGATGGGTTCCTCCACAACTATAATCTGCATCTTTTATAATGATTACCCAGGGATGGTACTGGTTCCCACCATACTGGAAACAGAGAGAGAGAGAGAGAGAAAGAGACAAAGAGAGAGAGTGAGCTAGAGGGTGAGGGGAGAGAGAAAGAGAGAGTGATAGAGAGAGTTATGGAAAAAAAGTTCACCTGCACCCAGATTTCTGACCTCCCTTGACCTACCTACATCTGCTCATGCTCACCGGTTTCTATTCAAGCCCAGACTAGCCCCGTGCCATGCACTAAGCTACAGTATATACCTCCAAAACCTATTATGCTTCTCACACTAAATTTGGCACTTTTTGTCCCGCATTGCACAAACTCACACACACACACACACACACACTACCCCCGAACTCCTTCAAATGAAACTAGAACCAACCAGACATCTCACCCTACTGTACCTCCACCGTTACAAAGGCCTGTAGACTTCATTTGTTTCCAACTAAAGCCTGTCTTGGTTTACATGCAACGAGAGAAAGCCCTCCTCTACACTCCTCTGGTCCACTCCTCTTGTTATTTCATGCTGTTTTTATAATTTAGGCTGGGGGGGTGGGGGGATGGATGGAGATGAGGATGGGGAGTGTGGCTCTGATAAAGAAACTAATACCCTGGCACTGGGGAGGTCAGAGATCAAGCTGGGCGAACTGAGTGGTTAGGGGGGGCTGAGGTGTTGTGAAGTAGTGTTGTGGGAGGCAGGTGGGCTTGTGGTGCCACATACTGGACTTTTAAGGGGAAGAAAGAAGAGAGGAGGGAGAAAGATTGAGTAAAAAGATAGAGGTAGGAAAGGTGCTCCTCCGTTGGGGCTACACTGAGCCGGGGCCTCATTGCGTGCCACATCATCCTGGACTTTTGAGGGACAAGAAGAAAGCAAGCGAAAGAGGGGAGGGAACGCTCTCTCTGGTCAGTGACAGTAATCAGAGCTAGTGTCCCAAAGGAACAGGAAGTCCAATGGGATCCAGCTACTGATCCGCCCCAGCACTCGGAAGCCTCCACTACACCCTGTCCCACACACACACACACACACACACACACACACACACACACACACACACACACACACACACACACACACACACACACACACACACACACACACACACACACACACACACACACACACACACACACACACACACACACACATATCCCTCCCAACTCCCACCACACACACCCGGCTCCAAATTAGCCTGGTGATTGAGCCGGCCACTAATTTTAGCCACAGACGCCCCGTTCCCTCCGAGCGGCCTTTGCATCCTGGCTTTAAATCAGAATTGTCGGAAGAAGAGGTGATCAATCGCTGTCATCCCTGCCACGACAGAATATGGACAAATGCAGAGCGCAGAGGGAGGCTGGAGAATGTTCTGGAAGTGGGGTAGCGCCAGATCCTGACATCTGTTGTTGTTTTTATTATTGTCAGGTAGAGAGATTTGACATTTGTGAGTGTGTGTGTGTGTGTGTGTGTGTGTGTGTGTGTGTGTGTGTGTGTGTGTGTGTGTGTGTGTGTGTGTGTGTGTGTGTGTGTGTGTGTGTGTGTGTGTGTGTGTGTGTGTGTGTGTGTGTGTGTGTCAGCTGAGAAACAGGGGCATCTCTGTGGCTATGAAAAATGTGTGTGAGTGAGAAACAGACAGAGAGAGAGTGAGAAAGAGAGATGTACTTTGTGTTCCCTAGTCTGATGACTCTATGATGGTGAAGAGCAGAGAAGAGGTATACACTGACAACTGACACACTGATAACACCATACAAACACTGTCAACTGACACACTGATAACACCATACAAACACTGACAACTGACACACTGATAACACCATACAAACACTGTCAACTGACACACTGATAACACCATACAAACACTGTCAACTGACACACTGATAACACCATACAAACACTGACAACTGACACACTGATAACACCATACAAACACTGACAACTGACACACTGATAACACCATACAAACACTGTCAACTGACACACTGATAACACCATACCAACAATGTCAACTGACACACACTGATAACACCATACAAACACTGGCAACTGACACACTGATAACACCATACAAACACTGTCAACTGACACACTGATAACACCATACCAACACTGTCAACTGACACACACTGATAACACCATACAAACACTGACAACTGACACACTGATAACACCATACAAACACTGTCAACTGACACACTGATAACACCATACAAACACTGTCAACTGACACACTGATAACACCATACCAACAAACACTGTAACAACTGACAACACACACTGATAACACCATACAAACACTGTCAACTGACACACTGATAACACCATACAAACACTGTTAACTGACACACTGATAACACCATACAAACACTGTCAACTGACACACTGATAACACCATACAAACACTGACAACTGACACACTGATAACACCATACAAACACTGTTAACTGACACACTAATAACACCATACAAACACTGTCAACTGACACACTGATAACACCATACAAACACTGTCAACTGACACACTGATAACACCATACAAACACTGTCAACTGACACACTGATAACACCATACAAACACTGTCAACTGACACACTGATAACACCATACAAACACTGTCAACTGACACACTGATAACACCATACAAACACTGTCAACTGACACACTGATAACACCATACAAACACTGTCAACTGACACACTGATAACACCATACAAACACTGACAACTGACACACTGATAACACCATACAAACACTGTTAACTGACACACTGATAACACCATACAAACACTGTCAACTGACACACTGATAACACCATACAAACACTGTCAACTGACACACTGATAACACCATACAAACACTGTCAACTGACACACTGATAACACCATACAAACACTGTCAACTGACACACTGATAACACCATACAAACACTGTCAACTGACACACTGATAACACCATACAAACACTGTTAACTGACACACTGATAACACCATACAAACACTGTCAACTGACACACTGATAACACCATACAAACACTGTCAACTGACACACTGATAACACCATACAAACACTGTCAACTGACACACACTGATAACATACCATACAAACACACCATACAAACACTGTCAACTGACACACTGATAACACCAAACAAACACTGTCAACTGACACACTGATAACACCATACAAACACTGACAACTGACACACTGATAACACCATACAAACACTGTCAACTGACACACTGATAACACCATACAAACACTGTTAACTGACACACTGATAACACCATACAAACACTGTCAACTGACACACTGATAACACCATACAAACACTGTCAACTGACACACTGATAACACCATACAAACACTGTCAACTGACACACTGATAACACCATACAAACACTGTCAACTGACACACTGATAACACCATACAAACACTGTCAACTGACACACTGATAACACCATACAAACACTGTTACTGACACACTGATAACACCATACAAACACTGTCAACTGACACACTGATAACACCATACAAACACTGTCAACTGACACACTGATAACACCATACAAACACTGTCAACTGACACACTGATAACACCATACAAACACTGACAACTGACACACTGATAACACCATACAAACACTGTCAACTGACACACTGATAACACCATACAAACACTGCAACTGACACACTGATAACACCATAAAAACACTGTCAACTGACACACTGATAACACCATACAAACACTGTCAACTGACACACTGATAACACCATACAAACACTGTCAACTGACACACTGATAACACCATACAAACACTGTCAACTGACACACTGATAACACCATACAAACACTGTCAACTGACACACTGATAACACCATACAAACACTGACAACTGACACACTGATAACACCATACAAACACTGTCAACTGACACACTGATAACACCATACAAACACTACAAACACTGTCAACTGACACACTGATAACACCATACAAACACTGTCAACTGACACACTGATAACACCATACAAACACTGTCAACTGACACACACTGATAACACCATACAAACACTGTCAACTGACACACTGATAACACCATACAAACACTGACAACTGACACACTGATAACACCATACAAACACTGTCAACTGACACACTGATAACACCATACAAACACTGTTAACTGACACACTGATAACACCATACAAACACTGTCAACTGACACACTGATAACACCATACAAACACTGTCTACTGACACACTGATAACACCATACAAACACTGTCAACTGACACACTGATAACACCATACAAACACTGCAACTGACACACTGATAACACCATAAAAACACTGTCAACTGACACACACTGATAACACCATACAAACACTGTCAACTGACACACTGATAACACCATACAAACACTGTCTACTGACACACTGATAACACCATACAAACACGGTCAAAAGCCACACACTGATAACACCATACAAACACTGTCAACTGACACACTGATAACACCATGCAAACACTGTCAACTGACACACACTGATAACACCATGCAAACACTGTCAACTGACACACACTGATAACACCATACAAACACTGTCAACTGACACACACTGATAACACCATGCAATCACTGTCAACTGATACACACTGACAACACCATGCAAACACTGTCAACTGATACACACTGATAACACCATACAAACACTGTCAACTGACAACACACTGATAATACCCAATAACACCATACATGCAGCCACCAGCTGGTCTGACTGGGTTCCCAACAGTCTCTGTAGGCCTGGGGCCTGGGCCACATCAGTCTGGTGACCATTATCTCCACATCTTCCTTCAACTCTTGTAGGCCTGGGGCCCTTTCTCTCCTTCTTCCCTTTACTAGTCTGTCTTTATTTTGTTCTGTGTATTACGTTCTGTATACTTTATGGGGCCTGGGCCACATGTCTCCCCAGCTCCCCCACAGTTGAACACTCTGACTGGGTTCCCAGGTCTCTGTAGGCCTGGGGCCTGGGCCACATATACTGGGTGCTCATTGAGGCCTGGGGCCTGGGCCACATTGACTGGGATATTCTGTAGGCCTGGGGCCTGGGCCACATATCTGTGGGTTCCCTCCTCCACAGTCTCTGCTGTTAATGAGATCCTCCAGCTCTGTAGGCCTGAGGCCTGGGCCACATCTCTGACCCTCCACAGTCTCTGACTGCTGGGCCACATACAGCTGACTGGGTTCCCACTCCTCCACAGTCTGACTGGGTTCAGTCTGACTGGGTTCCCAGCTCCTCCACAGTCTCTGTAGGCCTGGGGCCAGGGCCACATCTCTGTAGGCCTGGGGCCTGGGCCAGTCTGACTGGGTTCCCAGCTCCTCCACAGTCTCTGTAGGCCTGGGGCCTGGGCCACATACAGTCTGACTGGGTTCCCAGCTCCTCAACAGTCTCTGTAGGCCTGGGGCCTGGGCCACATACAGTCTGACTGGGTTCCCAGCTCCTACACAGTCTCTGTAGGCCTGGGGCCTGGGCCACATACAGTCTGACTGGGTTCCCAGCTCCTCCACAGTCTCTGTAGGCCTGGGGCCTGGGCCACATACAGTCTGACTGGGTTCCCAGCTCCTCCACAGTCTCTGTAGGCCTGGGGCCTGGGCCACATACAGTCTGACTGGGTTCCCAGCTCCTCCACAGTCTCTGTAGGCCTGGGGCCTGGGCCACATACAGTCTGACTGGGTTCCCAGCTCCTCCACAGTCTCTGTAGGCCTGGGGCCTGGGGCCTTGGCCATCTGCATCTCAGAGTAGACTTACAATGGCAGGATTGTGGGTGGGTTAGTCAGTCACCTCTCACTCATAATAAGCTCCTCATATCTCACATTGTGGAGGATCCTACAGGATAGGTGGTGGTCTGTTGTTTACTGGATATATTTAGAATATGCAACAACGTTTTACAAACATGTCACATATAGAGTTGAAGTCAGAAGTTTACATACACTTAGGTTGGAGTCTTTAAAACTTGTTTTCAACCACTACACAAATTTCTTGTTAACAAACTATAGTTTTGGCAAGTCGGTTAGGACATCTACATTGTGCATGACACAAGTAATTTTTCCAACAACTGTTTACAGACAGATTATTTCACATATAATTCACTATCACAATTCCAGCGGGTCAGATGCTTACATACACTAAGTTGACTATTCCTTTAAATTCCAGAATTTAGAAGCTTCTGACAGGCTAATTGACATCATTTGAGTCAATTGGAGGTGTCCCTGTGTCTGTATTTCCAGGCCTACCTTCAAACTCAGTGCCTCTTTGCTTGACATCATGGAAAAATCAAAAGAAATCAGCCACAAGTCTGATTCATCCTTGGGAGCAATTTCCAAATGCCTGAAGGTAACACGTTCATCTGTACAAACAACAGTGCGCAAATATAAACACCATGGGACCACGCAGTCGTCATACCACTCAGGAAGGAGACACATTCTGTCTCCTAGAGAAGAATGTACTTTGGTGGGAAAAGTGCAAATCAATCCCAGAACAACAGCAAAGGACCTTGTGAAGATGCTGGAGGAAACAAGAACAAAAGTATATCTTTCCACAGTAAAACGAGTCCTATATCGATATAACCTGAAAGGTCGCACAGCAAGGAAGAAGCCACTGCTCCAAAACTGCCATAAAAAGCCAGACGGTTTGCAACTGCACATGGGGACAAAGATCGAACTTCTTGGAGAAATGTCCTCTGGTCTGATGAAACAAAAATAGTACTGTTCGGCTATAATGACCATTGTTATGTTTGGAGGAAAAAGGGGGAGGCTTGCAAGCCGAAGAACACCATCCCAACCGTGAAGGATGGGGGTGGAAGCATCATGTTGTGGAGGTGCTTTGCTGCAGGAGGGACTGGTGCACTTCACAAAATAGATGGCATCATGAGGAGGAAAATTATGTGGATATATTGAAGTAACATCTCAAGACATCAGTCAGGAAGTTAAAGCTTGGTCGCAAATGGGTCTTCCAAATGGACAATGACCCCAAGCATACTTCCAAAGTTGTGGCAAAAAAACAAAGTCAAGTTATTGGAGTGGCCATCACAAAGCCCTGACCTCAACCCTATAGAAAATTTGTGGGCAGAACTGAAAAAACATGTGCGAGCAAGGAGGCCTACAAACATGACTCAGTTACACCAGCTCTGTCAGGGGGAATGGGCCGAAACTCACCCAACTTATTGTGGGAAGCTTGTGGAAGGCTACCCGAAACGTTTGACCCAAGTTAAACAATTTAAAGGCAATGCTACCAAATGCTAATTGAGTGTATGTAAACTTTTGACCCACTGGGAATGTGATGAAAGAAATAAAAGCTGAAATAAATCATTCTCTCTACTATTATTCTGACATTTCACATTCTTAAAATAAAGTGGTGATCCTAACTGACCTAAAGGAGGGAATTTTTACTAGGATTAAATGTCAGGAATTGTGAATAACTGAGTTTCAATGTATTTGGCTAAGGTGTATGTTAATTCTGACTTGAACTGTGCATATACTGTACATGTGATACATGGATTATGGAGATTTTCTGAGCTCTCTGAGCCTTCGCTCCTTATTAGTGGTAGACATGTAAGATGTTTTTACATGTCTGTCTGCACCAATCACTTTCAACCTGGCTGTTTTCTAACCAATCAATAATTAGCACATGTTCCTATGATGATTATTGATATAACACCTGTTAGTATGGCTACTAGTGTTTTGGCTGTACAGATGTAGGATCTTAATTTGAGCCAGTTTGCTACATCAGCAAAATAATCCTGCAGCAACCAGAAATGTGAATAATTATGTGGATTATAATCCATGGACATTTTTGTAGGGGTTGACATTTTTAGTTCAAGTCTGATTTTCAAAGTGGAAATTACAAACTTTAGAATCCTTTTAAAAACTCAAATACACTTCAAGTTTGCATTTCCTGCTGTGCAGGAAAATGCTCTACAACAAAATCTAATTAAGATCCTACATCTGTATGGGCCTTCACTGAAATAGGGACCGTTGTGCTGAATGTGAAATATCAGTTAAGTAAGTTGAGTTTCTGCAGGAAATATGTGTGCTTGCGTATTTCTGAGTGTTGCATATGTTTTCTGTGTGTGCAAAATATTTGTTTCTCTTTTTGCCTACCTGTCTGCCTCCTGTCAGTCTGCCCGCCTGTCAGTCTGCCCGCCTGTCTGTCTGCCCGCCTGTCTGTCCCGCCTGTCTGTCTGTCTGTCAGCCTGTCTGTCTGACATCAGCCTCTCCACCAGGGTACATGGGCCTGAGTCCGTTCCGTTGGCTGCAGAACACATCTCCCTCTGTGTAGGAGTGGATCGCTTTTGAAGTTGTTGACTGACATCTTTCTGCATTTGGAGTGAGATCTATGCACACATAGCCGCGTGGGCTGGGTTGAGCTGACCGCAGCGCCAACTGTCGGGTTCTGGTCAGGTGACCTTGTCAGGTGACCTGGGTCAGGGCAGCCATTGGCTGTGGTGTCTTGTCCTCTGTCATGCAGTGGGAAAACATTCCAACAGCTGTCCTGGAACGTTCTAAAAACATCTGCAACATTCGCTTGCTTGTTGAGAATCTCCACTCCTGCCCCTTCAAAACACAACCTATAAATAAGAGCGTGTATATATTAAGGGAAATATTCTAAGGACCTTTTTGTGAAGTAAGGTGGTGTCAAAGTTCCAGATGAAGAACTCCCCTTTCCCCTTTACCAGCTTGAATGTAGCTGAGAGTCAGAAGGAGAGAAAACACTCCACATCTTACATAGTGGACTCATCCACAGAGGTGCCAGTGTTACTTCTTATCTCATAGACCATCTGTCTGTGTGTGCGTGTGTCTCTGTCTGTGTGTGAGTGTGTCTGTGCGTGTGTGTGTGAGAGTGTGTGTGTGGTGTGAGAGAGAGAGAGAGAGAGAGAGGAGAGAGAGAGAGAGAGAGAGCACTGTGTAGCCTTTGACATAATGTTAATTTGAAGAATGTTTGAAGTATGATGCAACATCAGCTGCTCTTACTTAGCTTTGAGCTGCTTTCCTCTGAAAGGTCCCCTCCGGTCTCAGATTACCACAGAGACAGCCCTAGTGGGCGCGTGCGTGTGTGTGTGTGTGTGTGTGTGTGTGTGTGTGTGTGTGTGTGTGTGTGTGTGTGTGTGTGTGTGTGTGTGTGTGTGTGTGTGTGTGTGTGTGTGTGCATGTGCGTGTGTGCATGCGTGTGTGTTCACAAATTAATGGGTATTTGTACTAACATATTTATGTTAATATTTGCTTATCCTTCGATGTTTTCTTTCTTGGGATGACTGTTTCGGAAATTGGTAAATGGACATAGTTGCGGTATATCAAATAGTAACAATCCCAAACATGGAAAAGATAAGATAGTGTTCGCATTTCTGTTTTGGAAATGTGTTGTCACTACTAAATAGCATGAGGAACTGTTTTGAATCTATGTGGATGATTGAATAAGAACCGAGATCTTTGTTGTGTTGTCGTCTATATTTGCCTTAGGAGTTGGTGGGGAAATATAGGGCGAGAAATGTTTCTGGAGGGTCCTTTATAGGTTAAAGGTCGTGTCACTGATCAGTCTATGAAAGTCACCAAAAAATAAATATTTAGTACTGATTAAACTGCACTGTGGGGAATGGAATTTAGGTTGGGATTGCATTTTCCCAGTTCAGTTATTTCACAGACATCTTTCGTTCACTTTCTAACACAACCCATACAGACCTCATAGCTGACTCAATGGGTTTCATCTCCCAATGACCTATGCTCGGTTTTCTACTCTTTCCCACAATCTTCCTCTCATTCAATCATTCATGTATTTTCCTATATTAGATAGTTAATTCACCCGTTTCCCCCTGGGTTTGGTGTGTTCTCTCATTCCTCTCTCATTCCCAACAGGTTTGGGAGTGATCTCCATTGGCCAGCTGCCAGGGCTTCGGTGTGGATCCGGGTGGGATCAGTTGGAATTTTGCATGACCAACGCCACTACTCCTGATCGGTGAGTTTGATAAACAAAAAGAAGCAGGTCCTTTGGCGCCTCTAGAACCACACACTGTCTGAAATCTGATGTTGAAAGATCGTTTGAAACATTAATGGTGCTCAGTCACTTGTCAGTCACTAGTCACTCTGCAGCTCACTTCTTGGAAATATGTTCATGGTGGTGGTGGACCCAAATGAGAGGTGATGCAGTTGTATTGTAGGCTATTTTACTGTTTTAAAACATACTTTTCCACTCAGGAATTTGACATTAATGACTGTGTCAGTGATAACTGACCAGGAGAGTGTCATAATGGTTACATGTTGCAAATAATGTGGCATTTCAAGCTAATGGCAAATAGGCTACATTGTCTCATGTTATAAGGTTGTTTCTGTATTATAGCTTTAAGCTATGTCAGAAACATTGGTAACACATTATTTAGTAACAATTTATATTAGTACCTACTTAAAGACTTCATAAAACATTCATAAACTATACATAATGCCTTCATAGGCAATACGTAAGTCTGTTTTTGTATGGCTAACATTTTCATCTTCCATGAGCTCTGACTTAGAGGATCTTGCCTTAGGAGAGCTGCTCTTACCTCATCTTTCAATTCTCAGTTTATATCCTGTGCATACAACCCTCAGCCCTTAGATTACTGTGCATACAACCCTCAGCCCTTAGATTACTGTGCATACAACCCTCAGCCCTTAGATTACTGTGCATACAACCCTCAGCCCTTAGATTACTGTGCATACAACCCTTAGCCCTTAGATTACCGTGCATACAACCCTCAGCCCTTAGATTACTGTGCATACAACCCTCAGCCCTTAGATTACTGTGCATACAACCCTCAGCCCTTAGATTACTGTGCATACAACCCTCAGCCCTTAGATTACTGTGCATACAACCCTCAGCCCTTAGATTACTGTGCATACAACCCTCAGCCCTTAGATTACTGTGCATAAAAGCCTCCATTACAGGAGAAGTAAACAGCACACACACACACAATTTGATATGCATGGGGCCTAAAGCAAAACCCTGTGTGTGTGTGTGCGCGTGTGTGTGCGCGTGTGTGTGCGCGTGTGTGTGCGCGTGTGTGTGTGTGCGCGTGTGTGTGTGCGCGTGCGTGTGTGAGCGCGTGCGCGTGCGTGTGCGTGTGTGCGTGTGTGTGTGCGTGCGTGCCGGCAGGCGCACACTTATCCGGTTCCCCTCTGCACCTCGGCAGGTCACACACGTGACCATGCATAATCATGCAGCCACCAGCACAGCACCTACACATATGCCCTGGGTGAGAGACCTACACATATGCCCTGATTGAGAGACCTACACATATGCCCTGGGTGAGAGACCTACACATATGCCCTGGGTGAGAGACCTACACATATGCCCTGGGTGAGAGACCTACACATATGCCCTGGGTGAGAGACCTCCACATATGCCCTGGGTGAGAGACCTCCATAAACGACCTGGGTGAGAGACCTCCACATATGCCCTGGGTGAGAGACCTCCACATATGCCCTGGGTGAGAGACCTCCATAAACGACCTGGGTGAGAGACCTCCACATATGCCCTGGGTGAGAGACCTCCACATATGCCCTGGGTGAGAGACCTCCACATATGCCCTGGGTGAGAGACAGGACAAAGGCGGAAGGTGGGGAGGTGGGAATAAGGCGGACACAATAGGAGGATGTGGCGTGTTGTTTTATCCTGTGGTGGAATGGGCCGCACGCTGCCAGGGCTGCCGGTCCAAGCTGAAACGTGACGTGGTCGATGAGTGACGGCAGTATGTGCAGTATGAGTGGTCATGTAGATATAGACTGCTACCCAACTAAAAACATAACCAGACCAAACACAACTCCATCACAGTCAGACTATGGTTCACTCACCCCACTGCCTGTTCAAGTGGACCGACCCCATCCAACTGCAGTGCAAAAGGTAATTAAAAAGGAACATTTTGTGAACAAGGAGACACATAGTTTTCTGAAGAGAGGTTTTGAGATAAACGGTATAGTATGGTTGTTTTTGCACATTTCATGTTGTTTCAACGTACGGAAAACATCAACCATAATGTGATACAGCCACATCAATGAGACAGCATGTCAAAATGGGTCAGAATGTGAAATGCCAGAGCCAATCAGGCGCCTAGACCTTAGGCTTGCAGCCAATCAGGTCATGGCGCGGCCGGCCCCCAGGAGACCATTGAACTCAATATAGAGTTCAATACATACATTTTTTAAGAGATCACAAACTCTTCACTCCAGGAGATCTCTCCTTCTCTCTCTCTCCTTCTCCCTCTCTCCTTCTCTCTCTCTCCTTCTCTCTCTCTCCTTCTCTCTCTCTCCTTCTCTCTCTCTCCTTCTCTCTCTCTCCTTCTCCCTCTGTCCCCTTTTCCTTTGTAAAGCATGTGTCTCTTTCTGGTCATTTTATTTCTCTGCGTGCAAAGAAAATGTTTCCTTGGTGAGGCACTCTCTCTCTCTCTCCCTCTCTCTCTCTCCTCTCTCTCTCTCTCTCTCTCTCTCTCTCTCTCTCTCTCTCTCTCTCTCTCTCTCTCTCTCTCTCTCTCTCTCTCTCTCTCTCTCTCTCTCTCTCTCTCTCTCTCTCTCTCTCTCTCTCTCTCTCTCTCTCTCTCTCTCTCTCTCTCTCTCTCTCTCTCTCTCTCTCTCTCTCTCTCTCTCTCTCTCTCTCTCACTCCCTCTCTCTCTCTCTCTCTCTCTCTCTCTCTCTCTCTCTCTCTCTCTCTCTCTCTCTCTCTCTCTCTCTCTCTCTCTCTCTCTCTCTCTCTCTCTCTCTCTCTCTGGGGTGATGGGATAAAAGGTGCAGCAGGAATTTATGTGTCTGTGCTCTGTTTGGTTAGATAGAGTCATATAATACTACTACGGCATGTTCACATGTGCCGGAGCGTCAGGGCTGTGACGGCTATTTACACTAAAGGGCTGTGTGCGGCCAACACTGGGGCTCCACCGCACTCCCTGGTTACATTAAGTGAAATAGAATCAGCCTAACCCTCACTGACTGCTCAACTCTGCTCACTCTCTCATGATACTCTCTTTTATCTCTCTCTCTCTCACTCACTCTTCCTCCCTATCTCTCTCTCACCGTCTCCATCTCTCTGACACTGTTTTCTCTCTGCCTTTATCAGTCACTCATGCTCTCTCTTTATTTCTCACGTATATTTTTCTCTCCCTCCCCCTCCCTCCCTCCCTCCCTCCCTCCCTCCCTCCCTCCCTCCCTCCCTCCCTCCCTCCCTCCCTCCCTCTTCAGAGAGTAGTGTAGCGGATATTAGTAATGTTATCACCCTCAACAGTTGGGGCTGCACTGCTCAGAGCTCATACGTACATGTGGAGAGAGGTTTCAAAACAGAGGAAGTGTTTCAGTACAGTGTAGGTACCGACACATCTGCCAATAGTAAAGAACAACTCCCTGACCCTTTGGCCATCAGCACCTATTCTCAGCCTGGAGAAACCCCTCTCTCCAACACGTTACATCTGTTTGGAGTAAAGTAGTCCTGTACCCCTCTCTCCAATACGTTACATCTGTTTGGAGTAAAGTAGGTCTGTACCCCTCTCTCCAACACGTTACATCTGTTTGGAGTAAAGTAGTCCTGTACCCCTCTCTCCAACACGTTACATCTGTTTGGAGTAAAGTAGGTCTGTACCCCTCTCTCCAATATGTTAAATCTATTTGGAGTAAAGTAGGTCTGTACCCCTCTCTCCAATGCCGTTACATCTGTTTGGAGTAAAGTAGTCCTGTACCCCTCTCCAATACGTTACATCTGTTTGGAGTAAAGTAGACCTGTACCCCTCTCCAATGCCGTTACATCTGTTTGGAGTAAAGTAGTCCTGTACCCCTCTCCAATGCGTTACATCTGTTTGGAGTAAAGTAGTCCTGTACCCCTCTCCAATGCTGTTACATCTGTTTGGAGTAAAGTAGTCCTGTACCACTCTCTCCAATGCGTTACATCTGTTTGGAGTAAAGTAGTCCTGTACCCCTCTCCAATGCGTTACATCTGTTTGGAGTAAAGTAGTCCTGTACCCTTCTCCAATGCTGTTACATCTGTTTGGAGTAAAGTAGTCCTGTACCCCTCTCTCCAATACGTTACATCTGTTTGGAGTAAAGTAGTCCTGTACCCCTCTCTCCAATGCGTTACATCTGTTTGGAGTAAAGTAGTCCTGTACCCCTCTCCAATGCCGTTACATCTGTTTGGAGTAAAGTAGTTCTGTACCCCTCTCCAATGCTGTTACATCTGTTTGGAGTAAAGTAGTCCTGTACCCCTCTACAATGCGTTACATCTGTTTGGAGTAAAGTAGTCCTGTACCCCTCTCCAATGCCGTTACATCTGTTTGGAGTAAAGTAGTCCTGTACCCCTCTCTCCAATGCCGTTACATCTGTTTGGAGTAAAGTAGTCCTGTACCCCTCTCCAATGTGTTACATCTGTTTGGAGTAAAGTAGTCCTGTACCCCTCTCCAATACGTTACATCTGTTTGGAGTAAAGTAGTCCTGTACCCCTCTCCAATGCGTTACATCTGTTTGGAGTAAAGTAGTCCTGTACCCCTCTCCAATACGTTACATCTGTTTGGAGTAAAGTAGTCCTGTACCCCTCTCCAATGCCATTACATCTGTTTGGAGTAAAGTAGTCCTGTACCCTTCTCTCCAATGCTGTTACATCTGTTTGGAGTAAAGTAGTCCTGTACCCCTCTCCAATGCGTTACATCTGTTTGGAGTAAAGTAGACCTGTACCCCTCTCCAATACGATTACATCTGTTTGGAGTAAAGTAGTCCTGTACCCCTCTCCAATACGTTACATCTGTTTGGAGTAAAGTAGTCCTGTACCCCTCTCCAATACGTTACATCTGTTTGGAGTAAAGTAGACCTGTACCCCTCTCCAATGCGTTACATCTGTTTGGAGTAAAGTAGTCCTGTACCCCTCTCCAATGCGTTACATCTGTTTGGAGTAAAGTAGTCCTGTACCCCTCTCCAATGCGTTACATCTGTTTGGAGTAAAGTAGACCTGTACCCCTCTCCAATGCGTTACATCTGTTTGGAGTAAAGTAGTCCTGTACCCCTCTCCAATGCGTTACATCTGTTTGGAGTAAAGTAGATCCTGTACCCCTCTCCAATGCTTTACATCTGTTTGGAGTAAAGTAGTCCTGTACCCCTCTCCAATGCGTTACATCTGTTTGGAGTAAAGTAGTCCTGTACCCCTCTCCAATGCCGTTTCATCTGTTTGGAGTAAAGTAGTCCTGTACCCCTCTCCAATGCTGTTACATCTGTTTGGAGTAAAGTAGACCTGTACCTCTCTCCAATACGTTACATCTGTTTGGAGTAAAGTAGTCCTGTACCCCTCTCCAATACGTTACATCTGTTTGGAGTAAAGTAGTCCTGTACCCCTCTCCAATGCTGTTACATCTGTTTGGAGTAAATTAGTCCTGTACCCCTCTCCAATACGTTACATCTGTTTGGAGTAAAGTAGTCCTGTACCCCTCTCCAATGCTGTTACATCTGTTTGGAGTAAAGTAGTCCTGTACCCCTCTCCAATACGTTACATCTGTTTGGAGTAAAGTAGTCCTGTACCCCTCTCCAATGCTGTTACATCTGTTTGGAGTAAAGTAGTCCTGTACCCCTCTCCAATGCTGTTACATCTGTTTGGAGTAAAGTAGTCCTGTACCCCTCTCCAATGCTGTTACATCTGTTTGGAGTAAAGTAGTCCTGTACCCCTCTCCAATACTGTTACATCTGTTTGGAGTAAAGTAGTCCTGTACCCCTCTCCAATACGTTACATCTGTTTGGAGTAAAGTAGTCCTGTACCCCTCTCCAATACTGTTACATCTGTTTGGAGTAAAGTAGTCCTGTACCCCTCTCCAATGCTGTTACATCTGTTTGGAGTAAAGTAGACCTGTACCCCTCTCCAATACGTTACATCTGTTTGGAGTAAAGTAGTCCTGTACCCCTCTCCAATACGTTACATCTGTTTGGAGTAAAGTAGACCTGTACCCCTCTCCAATGCTGTTACATCTGTTTGGAGTAAAGTAGTCCTGTACCCCTCTCCAATACGTTACATCTGTTTGGAGTAAAGTAGTCCTGTACCCCTCTCTCCAATGCGTTACATCTGTTTGGAGTAAAGTAGTCCTGTACCCCTCTCCAATGCGTTACATCTGTTTGGAGTAAAGTAGACCTGTACCCCTCTCCAATACGTTACATCTGTTTGGAGTAAAGTAGTCCTGTACCCCTCTCCAATACGTTACATCTGTTTGGAGTAAAGTAGTCCTGTACCCCTCTCCAATACGTTACATCTGTTTGGAGTAAAGTAGATCTGTACCCCTCTCTCCAATACGTTACATCTGTTTGGAGTAAAGTAGTCCTGTACCCCTCTCCAATATGTTACATCTGTTTGGAGTAAAGTAGTCCTGTACCCCTCTCCAATGCCGTTACATCTGTTTGGAGTAAAGTAGACCTGTACCCCTCTCCAATACGTTACATCTGTTTGGAGTAAAGTAGACCTGTACCCCTCTCCAATACGTTACATCTGTTTGGAGTAAAGTAGACCTGTACCCCTCTCTCCAATGCGTTACATCTGTTTGGAGTAAAGTAGTCCTGTACCCCTCTCCAATGCTGTTACATCTGTTTGGAGTAAAGTAGTCCTGTACCCCTCTCCAATACGTTACATCTGTTTGGAGTAAAGTAGTCCTGTACCCCTCTCCAATGCTGTTACATCTGTTTGGAGTAAAGTAGACCTGTACCCCTCTCCAATACGTTACATCTGTTTGGAGTAAAGTAGTCCTGTACCCCTCTCCAATGCTGTTACATCTGTTTGGAGTAAAGTAGTCCTGTACCCCTCTCCAATGCTGTTACATCTGTTTGGAGTAAAGTAGTCCTGTACCCCTCTCCAATACGTTACATCTGTTTGGAGTAAAGTAGACCTGTACCCCTCTCCAATACGTTACATCTGTTTGGAGTAAAGTAGACCTGTACCCCTCTCCAATGCGTTACATCTGTTTGGAGTAAAGTAGTCCTGTACCCCTCTCCAATGCGTTACATCTGTTTGGAGTAAAGTAGACCTGTACCCCTCTCCAATGCGTTACATCTGTTTGGAGTACAGTAGTCCTGTACCCCTCTCTCCAATGCGTTACATCTGTTTGGAGTAAAGTAGTCCTGTACCCCTCTCTCCAATGCGTTACATCTGTTTGGAGTAAAGTAGTCCTGTACCCCTCTCCAATGCGTTACATCTGTTTGGAGTAAAGTAGTCCTGTACCCCTCTCCAATGCGTTACATCTGTTTGGAGTAAAGTAGTCCTGTACCCCTCTCCAATGCCGTTACATCTGTTTGGAGTAAAGTAGTCCTGTACCCCTCTCCAATACGTTACATCTGTTTGGAGTAAAGTAGACCTGTACCCCTCTCCAATACGTTACATCTGTTTGGAGTAAAGTAGTCCTGTACCCCTCTCTCCAATGCGTTACATCTGTTTGGAGTAAAGTAGTCCTGTACCCCTCTCCAATGCGTTACATCTGTTTGGAGTAAAGTAGACCTGTACCCCTCTCCAATGCTGTTACATCTGTTTGGAGTAAAGTAGTCCTGTACCCCTCTCTCCAATGCGTTACATCTGTTTGGAGTAAAGTAGTCCTGTACCCCTCTCCAATGCGTTACATCTGTTTGGAGTAAAGTAGACCTGTACCCCTCTCCAATACGTTACATCTGTTTGGAGTAAAGTAGTCCTGTACCCCTCTCCAATACGTTACATCTGTTTGGAGTAAAGTAGGTCTGTACCCCTCTCTCCAATACGTTACATCTGTTTGGAGTAAAGTAGTCCTGTACCCCTCTCCAATACGTTACATCTGTTTGGAGTAAAGTAGTCCTGTACCCCTCTCCAATGCCTTTACATCTGTTTGGAGTAAAGTAGACCTGTACCCCTCTCCAATACGTTACATCTGTTTGGAGTAAAGTAGACCTGTACCCCTCTCCAATACGTTACATCTGTTTGGAGTAAAGTAGTCCTGTACCCCTCTCCAATGCTGTTACATCTGTTTGGAGTAAAGTAGTCCTGTACCCCTCTCCAATGCTGTTACATCTGTTTGGAGTAAAGTAGACCTGTACCCCTCTCCAATGCTGTTACATCTGTTTGGAGTAAAGTAGGTCTGTACCCCTCTCCAATGCTGTTACATCTGTTTGGAGTAAAGTAGACCTGTACCCCTCTCCAATGCCATATCATCTGTTTGGAGTAAAGTAGTCCTGTACCCTCTCTCAATGCTGTTACATCTGTTTGGAGTAAAGTAGACCTGTACCCCTCTCCAATACGTTACATCTGTTTGGAGTAAAGTAGTCCTGTACCCCTCTCCAATACGTTACATCTGTTTGGAGTAAAGTAGTCCTGTACCCCTCTCCAATGCGTTACATCTGTTTGGAGTAAAGTAGTCCTGTACCCTCTCCAATGCGTTACATCTGTTTGGAGTAAAGTAGTCCTGTACCCCTCTCCAATACGTTACATCTGTTTGGAGTAAAGTAGTCCTGTACCCCTCTCCAATGCTGTTACATCTGTTTGGAGTAAAGTAGTCCTGTACCCCTCTCCAATGCTGTTACATCTGTTTGGAGTAAAGTAGTCCTGTACCCCTCTCCAATGCGTTACATCTGTTTGGAGTAAAGTAGTCCTGTACCCCTCTCCAATGCGTTACATCTGTTTGGAGTAAAGTAGTCCTGTACCCCTCTCCAATGCGTTACATCTGTTTGGAGTAAAGTAGACCTGTACCCCTCTCCAATGCGTTACATCTGTTTGGAGTAAAGTAGTCCTGTACCCCTCTCCAATGCTGTTACATCTGTTTGGAGTAAAGTAGTCCTGTACCCCTCTCCAATACGTTACATCTGTTTGGAGTAAAGTAGTCCTGTACCCCTCTCCAATGCTGTTACATCTGTTTGGAGTAAAGTAGTCCTGTACCCCTCTCCAATGCTGTTACATCTGTTTGGAGTAAAGTAGTCCTGTACCCCTCTCCAATGCATTACATCTGTTTGGAGTAAAGTAGACCTGTACCCCTCTCCAATGCGTTACATCTGTTTGGAGTACAGTAGTCCTGTACCCCTCTCTCCAATGCGTTACATCTGTTTGGAGTAAAGTAGTCCTGTACCCCTCTCTCCAATGCGTTACATCTGTTTGGAGTAAAGTAGTCCTGTACCCCTCTCTCCAATGCGTTACATCTGTTTGGAGTAAAGTAGTCCTGTACCCCTCTCCAATACGTTACATCTGTTTGGAGTAAAGTAGTCCTGTACCCCTCTCCAATGCGTTACATCTGTTTGGAGTAAAGTAGTCCTGTACCCCTCTCCAATGCCATTACATCTGTTTGGAAATAAAGTAGACCTGTACCCCTCTCCAATACGTTACATCTGTTTGGAGTAAAGTAGTCCTGTACCCCTCTCTCCAATGCCGTTACATCTGTTTGGAGTAAAGTAGACCTGTACCCCTCTCCAATGCGTTACATCTGTTTGGAGTAAAGTAGTCCTGTACCCCTCTCCAATGCTGTTACATCTGTTTGGAGTAAAGTAGTCCTGTACCCCTCTCTCCAATGCGTTACATCTGTTTGGAGTAAAGTAGTCCTGTACCCCTCTCCAATGCGTTACATCTGTTTGGAGTAAAGTAGTCCTGTACCCCTCTCCAATGCGTTACATCTGTTTGGAGTAAAGTAGTCCTGTACCCCTCTCTCCAATGCGTTACATCTGTTTGGAGTAAAGTAGTCCTGTACCCCTCTCCAATACGTTACATCTGTTTGGAGTAAAGTAGTCCTGTACCCCTCTACAATACGTTACATCTGTTTGGAGTAAAGTAGTCCTGTACCCCTCTCCAATGCGTTACATCTGTTTGGAGTAAAGTAGTCCTGTACCCCTCTCTCCAATGCGTTACATCTGTTTGGAGTAAAGTTGTCCTGTACCCCTCTCCAATACGTTACATCTGTTTGGAGTAAAGTAGTCCTGTACCCCTCTCCAATGCCTTTACATCTGTTTGGAGTAAAGTAGACCTGTACCCCTCTCCAATACGTTACATCTGTTTGGAGTAAAGTAGTCCTGTACCCCTCTCCAATGCGTTACATCTGTTTGGAGTAAAGTAGTCCTGTACCCCTCTCCAATGCTGTTACATCTGTTTGGAGTAAAGTAGTCCTGTACCCCTCTCCAATGCTGTTACATCTGTTTGGAGTAAAGTAGACCTGTACCCCTCTCCAATGCTGTTACATCTGTTTGGAGTAAAGTAGTCCTGTACCCCTCTCCAATGCTGTTACATCTGTTTGGAGTAAAGTAGTCCTGTACCCCTCTCCAATGCCATTACATCTGTTTGGAGTAAAGTAGTCCTGTACCCCTCTCCAATGCTGTTACATCTGTTTGGAGTAAAGTAGTCCTGTACCCCTCTCCAATGCGTTACATCTGTTTGGAGTAAAGTAGTCCTGTACCCCTCTCCAATACGTTACATCTGTTTGGAGTAAAGTAGTCCTGTACCCCTCTCCAATACGTTACATCTGTTTGGAGTAAAGTAGTCCTGTACCCCTCTCCAATGCGTTACATCTGTTTGGAGTAAAGTAGACCTGTACCCCTCTCCAATACGTTACATCTGTTTGGAGTAAAGTAGTCCTGTACCCCTCTCCAATGCTGTTACATCTGTTTGGAGTAAAGTAGTCCTGTACCCCTCTCCAATGCTGTTACATCTGTTTGGAGTAAAGTAGTCCTGTACCCCTCTCCAATGCGTTACATCTGTTTGGAGTAAAGTAGTCCGGTACCCCTCTCCAATGCGTTACATCTGTTTGGAGTAAAGTAGTCCTGTACCCCTCTCCAATGCGTTACATCTGTTTGGAGTAAAGTAGTCCTGTACCCCTCTCCAATGCGTTACATCTGTTTGGAGTAAAGTAGTCCTGTACCCCTCTCCAATGCTGTTACATCTGTTTGGAGTAAAGTAGTCCTGTACCCCTCTCCAATGCTGTTACATCTGTTTGGAGTAAAGTAGTCCTGTACCCCTCTCCAATACGTTACATCTGTTTGGAGTAAAGTAGACCTGTACCCCTCTCCAATATGTTACATCTGTTTGGAGTAAAGTAGTCCTCTACCCCTCTCTCCAATGCGTTACATCTGTTTGGAGTAAAGTAGTCCTGTACCCCTCTCCAATGCTGTTACATCTGTTTGGAGTAAAGTAGACCTGTACCTCTCTCCAATACGTTACATCTGTTTGGAGTAAAGTAGTCCTGTACCCCTCTCCAATGCGTTACATCTGTTTGGAGTAAAGTAGTCCTGTACCCCTCTCCAATACGTTACATCTGTTTGGAGTAAAGTAGTCCTGTACCCCTCTCCAATGCGTTACATCTGTTTGGAGTAAAGTAGTCCTGTACCCCTCTCCAATGCTGTTACATCTGTTTGGAGTAAAGTAGTCCTGTACCCCTCTCCAATACTGTTACATCTGTTTGGAGTAAAGTAGTCCTGTACCCCTCTCCAATACGTTACATCTGTTTGGAGTAAAGTAGACCTGTACCCCTCTCCAATACGTTACATCTGTTTGGAGTAAAGTAGTCCTGTACCCCTCTCCAATGCTGTTACATCTGTTTGGAGTAAAGTAGACCTGTACCCCTCTCCAATGCTGTTACATCTGTTTGGAGAAAGGTAGGTCTGTACCCCTCTCCAATGCTGTTACATCTGTTTGGAGTAAAGTAGTCCTGTACCCCTCTCCAATGCTGTTACATCTGTTTGGAGTAAAGTAGACCTGTACCCCTCTCCAATGCTGTTACATCTGTTTGGAGTAAAGTAGTCCTGTACCCCTCTCCAATGCTGTTACATCTGTTTGGAGTAAAGTAGTCCTGTACCCCTCTCCAATGCCGTTACATCTGTTTGGAGTAAAGTAGTCCTGTACCCCTCTCCAATGCGTTACATCTGTTTGGAGTAAAGTAGTCCTGTACCCCTCTCCAATATGTTACATCTGTTTGGAGTAAAGTAGACCTGTACCCCTCTCCAATACGTTACATCTGTTTGGAGTAAAGTAGTCCTGTACCCCTCTCCAATACGTTACATCTGTTTGGAGTAAAGTAGTCCTGTACCCCTCTCCAATGCGTTACATCTGTTTGGAGTAAAGTAGTCCTGTACCCCTCTTCCAATGCCGTTACATCTGTTTGGAGTAAAGTAGTCCTGTACCCCTCTCCAATACATTACATCTGTTTGGAGTAAAGTAGTCCTGTACCCCTCTCCAATGCCTTTACATCTGTTTGGAGTAAAGTAGACCTGTACCCCTCTCCAATACGTTACATCTGTTTGGAGTAAAGTAGTCCTGTACCCCTCTCCAATGCCTTTACATCTGTTTGGAGTAAAGTAGACCTGTACCCCTCTCCAATACGTTACATCTGTTTGGAGTAAAGTAGACCTGTACCCCTCTCCAATACGTTACATCTGTTTGGAGTAAAGTAGTCCTGTACCCCTCTCCAATGCTGTTACATCTGTTTGGAGTAAAGTAGTCCTGTACCCCTCTCCAATGCTGTTACATCTGTTTGGAGTAAAGTAGTCCTGTACCCCTCTCCAATGCCGTTACATCTGTTTGGAGTAAAGTAGTCCTGTACCCCTCTCCAATGCTGTTACATCTGTTTGGAGTAAAGTAGACCTGTACCCCTCTCCAATGCCATTACATCTGTTTGGAGTAAAGTAGTCCTGTACCCCTCTCCAATGCTGTTACATCTGTTTGGAGTAAAGTAGTCCTGTACCCCTCTCCAATACGTTACATCTGTTTGGAGTAAAGTAGTCCTGTACCCCTCTCCAATACGTTACATCTGTTTGGAGTAAAGTAGTCCTGTACCCCTCTCCAATACGTTACATCTGTTTGGAGTAAAGTAGTCCTGTACCCCTCTCCAATGCGTTACATCTGTTTGGAGTAAAGTAGTCCTGTACCCCTCTCCAATGTTACATCTGTTTGGAGTAAAGTAGTCCTGTACCCCTCTCCAATGCTGTTACATCTGTTTGGAGTAAAGTAGTCCTGTACCCCTCTCCAATGCTGTTACATCTGTTTGGAGTAAAGTAGTCCTGTACCCCTCTCCAATGCGTTACATCTGTTTGGAGTAAAGTAGTCCTGTACCCCTCTCTCCAATGCGTTACATCTGTTTGGAGTAAAGTAGTCCTGTACCCCTCTCCAATGCGTTACATCTTGTTGGAGTAAAGTAGTCCTGTACCCCTCTCCAATACGTTACATCTGTTTGGAGTAAAGTAGTCCTGTACCCCTCTCCAATGCTGTTACATCTGTTTGGAGTAAAGTAGTCCTGTACCCCTCTCCAATGCTGTTACATCTGTTTGGAGTAAAGTAGTCCTGTACCCCTCTCCAATACGTTACATCTGTTTGGAGTAAAGTAGACCTGTACCCCTCTCCAATATGTTACATCTGTTTGGAGTAAAGTAGTCCTGTACCCCTCTCCAATGCGTTACATCTGTTTGGAGTAAAGTAGTCCTGTACCCCTCTCCAATGCTGTTACATCTGTTTGGAGTAAAGTAGTCCTGTACCCCTCTCTCCAATACGTTACATCTGTTTGGAGTAAAGTAGTCCTGTACCCCTCTCCAATACGTTACATCTGTTTGGAGTAAAGTAGTCCTGTACCCCTCTCTCCAATGCGTTACATCTGTTTGGAGTAAAGTAGTCCTGTACCCCTCTCCAATACGTTACATCTGTTTGGAGTAAAGTAGTCCTGTACCCCTCTCCAATGCTGTTACATCTGTTTGGAGTAAAGTAGTCCTGTACCCCTCTCCAATGCTGTTACATCTGTTTGGAGTAAAGTAGTCCTGTACCCCTCTCCAATGCATTACATCTGTTTGGAGTAAAGTAGACCTGTACCCCTCTCCAATGCGTTACATCTGTTTGGAGTAAAGTAGTCCTGTACCCCTCTCCAATGCTGTTACATCTGTTTGGAGTAAAGTAGACCTGTACCCCTCTCCAATGCTGTTACATCTGTTTGGAGTAAAGTAGTCCTGTACCCCTCTCCAATGCTGTTACATCTGTTTGGAGTAAAGTAGTCCTGTACCCCTCTCCAATGCTGTTACATCTGTTTGGAGTAAAGTAGTCCTGTACCCCTCTCCAATGCTGTTACATCTGTTTGGAGTAAAGTAGTCCTGTACCCCTCTCCAATGCTGTTACATCTGTTTGGAGTAAAGTAGTCCTGTACCCCTCTCCAATACGTTACATCTGTTTGGAGTAAAGTAGACCTGTACCCCTCTCCAATACGTTACATCTGTTTGGAGTAAAGTAGTCCTGTACCCCTCTCCAATATGTTACATCTGTTTGGAGTAAAGTAGACCTGTACCCCTCTCCAATACGTTACATCTGTTTGGAGTAAAGTAGTCCTGTACCCCTCTCCAATACGTTACATCTGTTTGGAGTAAAGTAGTCCTGTACCCCTCTCCAATACGTTACATCTGTTTGGAGTAAAGTTGTCCTGTACCCCTCTTCAATGCCGTTACATCTGTTTGGAGTAAAGTAGTCCTGTACCCCTCTCCAATACATTACATCTGTTTGGAGTAAAGTAGTCCTGTACCCCTCTCCAATGCTGTTACATCTGTTTGGAGTAAAGTAGTCCTGTACCCCTCTCCAATACATTACATCTGTTTGGAGTAAAGTAGACCTGTACCCCTCTCCAATACGTTACATCTGTTTGGAGTAAAGTAGTCCTGTACCCCTCTCCAATACGTTACATCTGTTTGGAGTAAAGTAGTCCTGTACCCCTCTCTCAATGCGTTACATCTGTTTGGAGTAAAGTAGTCCTGTACCCCTCTCTCCAATACGTTACATCTGTTTGGAGTAAAGTAGTCCTGTACCCCTCTCCAATGCGTTACATCTGTTTGGAGTAAAGTAGTCCTGTACCCCTCTCCAATACGTTACATCTGTTGGGAGTAAAGTAGTCCTGTACCCCTCTCCAATGCGTTACATCTGTTTGGAGTAAAGTAGTTCTGTACCCCTCTCCAATGCTGTTACATCTGTTTGGAGTAAAGTAGTCCTGTACCCCTCTACAATGCGTTACATCTGTTTGGAGTAAAGTAGTCCTGTACCCCTCTCCAATGCGTTACATCTGTTTGGAGTAAAGTAGTCCTGTACCCCTCTCCAATGCGTTACATCTGTTTGGAGTAAAGTAGTCCTGTACCCCTCTCCAATGCCGTTACATCTGTTTGGAGTAAAGTAGTCCTGTACCCCTCTCTCCAATGCGTTACATCTGTTTGGAGTAAAGTAGTCCTGTACCCCTCTCCAATACGTTACATCTGTTTGGAGTAAAGTAGTCCTGTACCCCTCTCCAATACGTTACATCTGTTTGGAGTAAAGTAGTCCTGTACCCCTCTCCAATACGTTACATCTGTTTGGAGTAAAGTAGTCCTGTACCCCTCTCCAATGCCGTTACATCTGTTTGGAGTAAAGTAGTCCTGTACCCCTCTCCAATGCCGTTACATCTGTTTGGAGTAAAGTAGTCCTGTACCCCTCTCCAATGCGTTACATCTGTTTGGAGTAAAGTAGTCCTGTACCCCTCTCTCCAATGCGTTACATCTGTTTGGAGTAAAGTAGTCCTGTACCCCTCTCCAATGCGTTACATCTGTTTGGAGTAAAGTAGTCCTGTACCCCTCTCCAATGCTGTTACATCTGTTTGGAGTAAAGTAGTCCTGTACCCCTCTCCAATACTGTTACATCTGTTTGGAGTAAAGTAGTCCTGTACCCCTCTCTCCAATACGTTACATCTGTTTGGAGTAAAGTAGTCCTGTACCACTCTCCAATGCTGTTACATCTGTTTGGAGTAAAGTAGACCTGTACCCCTCTCCAATGCTGTTACATCTGTTTGGAGTAAAGTAGGCCTGTACCCCTCTCCAATGCTGTTACATCTGTTTGGAGTAAAGTAGTCCTGTACCCCTCTCCAATACGTTACATCTGTTTGGAGTAAAGTAGTCCTGTACCCCTCTCCAATACGTTACATCTGTTTGGAGTAAAGTAGTCCTGTACCCCTCTCCAATGCGTTACATCTGTTTGGAGTAAAGTAGACCTGTACCCCTCTCCAATACGTTACATCTGTTTGGAGTAAAGTAGTCCTGTACCCCTCTCCAATGCGTTACATCTGTTTGGAGTAAAGTAGTCCTGTACCCCTCTCCAATGCGTTACATCTGTTTGGAGTAAAGTTGTCCTGTACCCCTCTTCAATGCCGTTACATCTGTTTGGAGTAAAGTAGTCCTGTACCCCTCTCCAATACATTACATCTGTTTGGAGTAAAGTAGTCCTGTACCCCTCTCCAATGCTGTTACATCTGTTTGGAGTAAAGTAGTCCTGTACCCCTCTCCAATACATTACATCTGTTTGGAGTAAAGTAGACCTGTACCCCTCTCCAATACGTTACATCTGTTTGGAGTAAAGTAGTCCTGTACCCCTCTCCAATACGTTACATCTGTTTGGAGTAAAGTAGTCCTGTACCCCTCTCCAATACGTTACATCTGTTTGGAGTAAAGTAGTCCTGTACCCCTCTCTCCAATGCGTTACATCTGTTTGGAGTAAAGTAGTCCTGTACCCCTCTCCAATACGTTACATCTGTTTGGAGTAAAGTAGTCCTGTACCCCTCTCCAATACGTTACATCTGTTTGGAGTAAAGTAGTCCTGTACCCCTCTCCAATACGTTACATCTGTTTGGAGTAAAGTAGTCCTGTACCCCTCTCCAATGCTGTTACATCTGTTTGGAGTAAAGTAGTCCTGTACCCCTCTCCAATGCTGTTACATCTGTTTGGAGTAAAGTAGTCCTGTACCCCTCTCCAATGCTGTTACATCTGTTTGGAGTAAAGTAGTCCTGTACCCCTCTCCAATACGTTACATCTGTTTGGAGTAAAGTAGTCCTGTACCCCTCTCCAATGCTGTTACATCTGTTTGGAGTAAAGTAGACCTGTACCCCTCTCCAATGCTGTTACATCTGTTTGGAGTAAAGTAGTCCTGTACCCCTCTCCAATACGTTACATCTGTTTGGAGTAAAGTAGTCCTGTACCCCTCTCCAATACGTTACATCTGTTTGGAGTAAAGTAGTCCTGTACCCTCTCTCCAATGCGTTACATCTGTTTGGAGTAAAGTAGTCCTGTACCCCTCTCCAATGCGTTACATCTGTTTGGAGTAAAGTAGTCCTGTACCCCTCTCCAATGCTGTTACATCTGTTTGGAGTAAAGTAGTCCTGTACCCCTCTCCAATACTGTTACATCTGTTTGGAGTAAAGTAGTCCTGTACCCCTCTCCAATACGTTACATCTGTTTGGAGTAAAGTAGTCCTGTACCCCTCTCCAATGCGTTACATCTGTTTGGAGTAAAGTAGTCCTGTACCCCTCTCCAATGCTGTTACATCTGTTTGGAGTAAAGTAGTCCTGTACCCCTCTCCAATGCTGTTACATCTGTTTGGAGTAAAGTAGTCCTGTACCCCTCTCCAATGCTGTTACATCTGTTTGGAGTAAAGTAGTCCTGTACCCCTCTCCAATGCTGTTACATCTGTTTGGAGTAAAGTAGTCCTGTACCCCTCTCCAATGCTGTTACATCTGTTTGGAGTAAAGTAGTCCTGTACCCCTCTCCAATGCTGTTACATCTGTTTGGAGTAAAGTAGTCCTGTACCCCTCTCCAATACGTTACATCTGTTTGGAGTAAAGTAGTCCTGTACCCCTCTCCAATGCCGTTACATCTGTTTGGAGTAAAGTAGTCCTGTACCCCTCTCCAATGCTGTTACATCTGTTTGGAGTAAAGTAGTCCTGTACCCCTCTCTCCAATGCGTTACATCTGTTTGGAGTAAAGTAGACCTGTACCCCTCTCCAATACGTTACATCTGTTTGGAGTAAAGTAGTCCTGTACCCCTCTACAATACGTTACATCTGTTTGGAGTAAAGTAGTCCTGTACCCCTCTCCAATGCCGTTACATCTGTTTGGAGTAAAGTAGTCCTGTACCCCTCTCCAATGCATTACATCTGTTTGGAGTAAAGTAGTCCTGTACCCCTCTCCAATGCTGTTACATCTGTTTGGAGTAAAGTAGTCCTGTACCCCTCTCCAATGCTGTTACATCTGTTTGGAGTAAAGTAGTCCTGTACCCCTCTCCAATACGTTACATCTGTTTGGAGTAAAGTAGTCCTGTACCCCTCTCCAATGCGTTACATCTGTTTGGAGTAAAGTAGACCTGTACCCCTCTCCAATGCGTTACATCTGTTTGGAGTAAAGTAGTCCTGTACCCCTCTCTCAATGCGTTACATCTGTTTGGAGTAAAGTAGTCCTGTACCCCTCTCCAATCTGTTTGGAGTTACATCTGTTTGGAGTAAAGTAGTCCTGTACCCCTCTCCAATGCGTTACATCTGTTTGGAGTAAAGTAGTCCTGTACCCCTCTCCAATGCGTTACATCTGTTTGGAGTAAAGTAGACCTGTACCCCTCTCCAATGCTGTTACATCTGTTTGGAGTAAAGTAGTCCTGTACCCCTCTCCAATGCGTTACATCTGTTTGGAGTAAAGTAGTCCTGTACCCCTCTCCAATACGTTACATCTGTTTGGAGTAAAGTAGTCCTGTACCCCTCTCCAATACGTTACATCTGTTTGGAGTAAAGTAGACCTGTACCCCTCTCCAATGCCGTTACATCTGTTTGGAGTAAAGTAGTCCTGTACCCCTCTCTCAATGCGTTACATCTGTTTGGAGTAAAGTAGTCCTGTACCCCTCTCCAATACGTTACATCTGTTTGGAGTAAAGTAGTCCTGTACCCCTCTCCAATGCCGTTACATCTGTTTGGAGTAAAGTAGTCCTGTACCCCTCTCCAATACGTTACATCTGTTTGGAGTAAAGTAGTCCTGTACCCCTCTCCAATGCCGTTACATCTGTTTGGAGTAAAGTAGTCCTGTACCCCTCTCCAATGCCGTTACATCTGTTTGGAGTAAAGTAGTCCTGTACCCCTCTCCAATGCGTTACATCTGTTTGGAGTAAAGTAGTCCTGTACCCCTCTCCAATGCGTTACATCTGTTTGGAGTAAAGTAGTCCTGTACCCCTCTCCAATACGTTACATCTGTTTGGAGTAAAGTAGACCTGTACCCCTCTCCAATGCTGTTACATCTGTTTGGAGTAAAGTAGTCCTGTACCCCTCTCCAATACTGTTACATCTGTTTGGAGTAAAGTAGTCCTGTACCCCTCTCCAATACGTTACATCTGTTTGGAGTAAAGTAGTCCTGTACCCCTCTCCAATGCTGTTACATCTGTTTGGAGTAAAGTAGTCCTGTACCCCTCTCCAATGCTGTTACATCTGTTTGGAGTAAAGTAGTCCTGTACCCCTCTCCAATGCTGTTACATCTGTTTGGAGTAAAGTAGTCCTGTACCCCTCTCTCCAATGCGTTACATCTGTTTGGAGTAAAGTAGGCCTGTACCCCTCTCCAATACGTTACATCTGTTTGGAGTAAAGTAGTCCTGTACCCCTCTCCAATGCCGTTACATCTGTTTGGAGTAAAGTAGACCTGTACCCCTCTCCAATACGTTACATCTGTTTGGAGTAAAGTAGTCCTGTACCCCTCTACAATACGTTACATCTGTTTGGAGTAAAGTAGTCCTGTACCCCTCTCCAATGCGTTACATCTGTTTGGAGTAAAGTAGTCCTGTACCCCTCTCCAATGCCGTTACATCTGTTTGGAGTAAAGTAGTCCTGTACCCCTCTCCAATACATTACATCTGTTTGGAGTAAAGTAGTCCTGTACCCCTCTCCAATGCCGTTACATCTGTTTGGAGTAAAGTAGTCCTGTACCTCTCTCCAATACATTACATCTGTTTGGAGTAAAGTAGTCCTGTACCCCTCTCCAATACATTACATCTGTTTGGAGTAAAGTAGGCCTGTACCCCTCTCCAATGCCGTTACATCTGTTTGGAGTAAAGTAGGCCTGTACCCCTCTCCAATACCGTTACATCTGTTTGGAGTAAAGTAGTCCTGTACCCCTCTCCAATACGTTACATCTGTTTGGAGTAAAGTAGTCCTGTACCCCTCTCTCCAATACGTTACATCTGTTTGGAGTAAAGTAGTCCTGTACCCCTCTCCAATACGTTACATCTGTTTGGAGTAAAGTAGTCCTGTACCCCTCTCCAATACGTTACATCTGTTTGGAGTAAAGTAGACCTGTACCCCTCTCCAATACGTTACATCTGTTTGGAGTAAAGTAGTCCTGTACCCCTCTCCAATGCGTTACATCTGTTTGGAGTAAAGTAGTCCTGTACCCCTCTCCAATGCTGTTACATCTGTTTGGAGTCAAGTAGTCCTGTACCCCTCTCCAATGCCGTTACATCTG
The DNA here is from genome assembly GCF_036934945.1 of Oncorhynchus masou masou. NCBI lineage: Eukaryota > Metazoa > Chordata > Actinopteri > Salmoniformes > Salmonidae > Oncorhynchus > Oncorhynchus masou. Next base: position 74,356,162 of record NC_088220.1, read on the forward strand.
TTTGGAGTAAAGTAGTCCTGTACCCCTCTCCAATACGTTACATCTGTTTGGAGTAAAGTAGTCCTGTACCCCTCTCCAATACGTTACATCTGTTTGGAGTAAAGTAGTCCTGTACCCCTCTCCAATGCCGTTACATCTGTTTGGAGTAAAGTAGGCCTGTACCCCTCTCTCCAATACGTTACATCTGTTTGGAGTAAAGTAGTCCTGTACCCCTCTCCAATACGTTACATCTGTTTGGAGTAAAGTAGTCCTGTACCCCTCTCCAATACGTTACATCTGTTTGGAGTAAAGTAGTCCTGTACCCCTCTCCAATACCGTTACATCTGTTTGGAGTAAAGTAGTCCTGTACCCCTCTCCAATGCCGTTACATCTGTTTGGAGTAAAGTAGTCCTGTACCCCTCTCCAATGCCGTTACATCTGTTTGGAGTAAAGTAGTCCTGTACCCCTCTCCAATACGTTACATCTGTTTGGAGTAAAGTAGTCCTGTACCCCTCTCCAATACGTTACATCTGTTTGGAGTAAAGTAGTCCTGTACCCCTCTCCAATTCCGTTACATCTGTTTGGAGTAAAGTAGTCCTGTACCCCTCTCCAATGCTGTTACATCTGTTTGGAGTAAAGTAGTCCTGTACCCCTCTCCAATACTGTTACATCTGTTTGGAGTAAAGTAGTCCTGTACCCCTCTCTCAATACGTTACATCTGTTTGGAGTAAAGTAGTCCTGTACCCCTCTCCAATGCTGTTACATCTGTTTGGAGTAAAGTAGACCTGTACCCCTCTCCAATGCTGTTACATCTGTTTGGAGTAAAGTAGGCCTGTACCCCTCTCCAATGCTGTTACATCTGTTTGGAGTAAAGTAGTCCTGTACCCCTCTCCAATACGTTACATCTGTTTGGAGTAAAGTAGACCTGTACCCCTCTCCAATACGTTACATCTGTTTGGAGTAAAGTAGTCCTGTACCCCTCTCCAATACGTTACATCTGTTTGGAGTAAAGTAGTCCTGTACCCCTCTCCAATACGTTACATCTGTTTGGAGTAAAGTAGTCCTGTACCCCTCTCCAATACGTTACATCTGTTTGGAGTAAAGTAGTCCTGTACCCCTCTCCAATACGTTACATCTGTTTGGAGTAAAGTTGTCCTGTACCCCTCTTCAATGCCGTTACATCTGTTTGGAGTAAAGTAGTCCTGTACCCCTCTCCAATACATTACATCTGTTTGGAGTAAAGTAGTCCTGTACCCCTCTCCAATGCCGTTACATCTGTTTGGAGTAAAGTAGTCCTGTACCCCTCTCCAATACATTACATCTGTTTGGAGTAAAGTAGTCCTGTACCCCTCTCCAATACATTACATCTGTTTGGAGTAAAGTAGGCCTGTACCCCTCTCCAATGCCGTTACATCTGTTTGGAGTAAAGTAGTCCTGTACCCCTCTCCAATGCCGTTACATCTGTTTGGAGTAAAGTAGTCCTGTACCCCTCTCCAATACGTTACATCTGTTTGGAGTAAAGTAGTCCTGTACCCCTCTACAATACGTTACATCTGTTTGGAGTAAAGTAGTCCTGTACCCCTCTCCAATGCGTTACATCTGTTTGGAGTAAAGTAGTCCTGTACCCCTCTCCAATGCCGTTACATCTGTTTGGAGTAAAGTAGTCCTGTACCCCTCTCCAATGCTGTTACATCTGTTTGGAGTAAAGTAGTCCTGTACCCCTCTCCAATGCCGTTACATCTGTTTGGAGTAAAGTAGACCTGTACCCCTCTCCAATGCCGTTACATCTGTTTGGAGTAAAGTAGTCCTGTACCCCTCTCCAATACGTTACATCTGTTTGGAGTAAAGTAGTCCTGTACCCCTCTCCAATACGTTACATCTGTTTGGAGTAAAGTAGTCCTGTACCCCTCTCCAATATGTTACATCTGTTTGGAGTAAAGTAGGCCTGTACCCCTCTCCAATGCCGTTACATCTGTTTGGAGTAAAGTAGTCCTGTACCCCTCTCCAATACCCCTCTCCAATACGTTACATCTGTTTGGAGTAAAGTAGTCCTGTACCCCTCTCTCCAATACGTTACATCTGTTTGGAGTAAAGTAGTCCTGTACCCCTCTCCAATGCCGTTACATCTGTTTGGAGTAAAGTAGTCCTGTACCCCTCTCCAATACGTTACATCTGTTTGGAGTAAAGTAGTCCTGTACCCCTCTCCAATGCTGTTACATCTGTTTGGAGTAAAGTAGTCCTGTACCCCTCTCCAATACGTTACATCTGTTTGGAGTAAAGTAGACCTGTACCCCTCTCCAATACGTTACATCTGTTTGGAGTAAAGTAGTCCTGTACCCCTCTCCAATACGTTACATCTGTTTGGAGTAAAGTAGTCCTGTACCCCTCTCTCCAATACGTTACATCTGTTTGGAGTAAAGTAGTCCTGTACCCCTCTCTCCAATACGTTACATCTGTTTGGAGTAAAGTAGTCCTGTACCCCTCTCCAATACGTTACATCTGTTTGGAGTAAAGTAGACCTGTACCCCTCTCCAATACGTTACATCTGTTTGGAGTAAAGTAGTCCTGTACCCCTCTCTCCAATACGTTACATCTGTTTGGAGTAAAGTAGTCCTGTACCCCTCTCCAATACGTTACATCTGTTTGGAGTAAAGTAGACCTGTACCCCTCTCCAATACGTTACATCTGTTTGGAGTAAAGTAGTCCTGTACCCCTCTCCAATACGTTACATCTGTTTGGAGTAAAGTAGGCCTGTACCCCTCTCTCCAATACGTTACATCTGTTTGGAGTAAAGTAGTCCTGTACCCCTCTCCAATGCCGTTACATCTGTTTGGAGTAAAGTAGGCCTGTACCCCTCTCCAATACGTTACATCTGTTTGGAGTAAAGTAGTCCTGTACCCCTCTCCAATACGTTACATCTGTTTGGAGTAAAGTAGTCCTGTACCCCTCTCCAATGCCGTTACATCTGTTTGGAGTAAAGTAGTCCTGTACCCCTCTCCAATACGTTACATCTGTTTGGAGTAAAGTAGTCCTGTACCCCTCTCCAATGCCGTTACATCTGTTTGGAGTAAAGTAGTCCTGTACCCCTCTCCAATGCCGTTACATCTGTTTGGAGTAAAGTAGTCCTGTACCCCTCTCCAATACGTTACATCTGTTTGGAGTAAAGTAGTCCTGTACCCCTCTCCAATACGTTACATCTGTTTGGAGTAAAGTAGTCCTGTACCCCTCTCCAATACGTTACATCTGTTTGGAGTAAAGTAGTCCTGTACCCCTCTCCAATGCGTTACATCTGTTTGGAGTAAAGTAGTCCTGTACCCCTCTCCAATACTGTTACATCTGTTTGGAGTAAAGTAGTCCTGTACCCCTCTCCAATACGTTACATCTGTTTGGAGTAAAGTAGTCCTGTACCCCTCTCCAATGCTGTTACATCTGTTTGGAGTAAAGTAGACCTGTACCCCTCTCCAATGCTGTTACATCTGTTTGGAGTAAAGTAGGCCTGTACCCCTCTCCAATGCTGTTACATCTGTTTGGAGTAAAGTAGTCCTGTACCCCTCTCCAATACTGTTACATCTGTTTGGAGTAAAGTAGTCCTGTACCCCTCTCCAATACGTTACATCTGTTTGGAGTAAAGTAGTCCTGTACCCCTCTCCAATACGTTACATCTGTTTGGAGTAAAGTAGACCTGTACCCCTCTCCAATACGTTACATCTGTTTGGAGTAAAGTAGTCCTGTACCCCTCTCCAATACGTTACATCTGTTTGGAGTAAAGTAGTCCTGTACCCCTCTCCAATGCCGTTACATCTGTTTGGAGTAAAGTAGGCCTGTACCCCTCTCCAATGCCGTTACATCTGTTTGGAGTAAAGTAGTCCTGTACCCCTCTCCAATACATTACATCTGTTTGGAGTAAAGTAGTCCTGTACCCCTCTCCAATGCTGTTACATCTGTTTGGAGTAAAGTAGTCCTGTACCCCTCTCCAATACCGTTACATCTGTTTGGAGTAAAGTAGTCCTGTACCCCTCTCCAATACGTTACATCTGTTTGGAGTAAAGTAGTCCTGTACCCCTCTCCAATACGTTACATCTGTTTGGAGTAAAGTAGTCCTGTACCCCTCTCCAATACGTTACATCTGTTTGGAGTAAAGTAGTCCTGTACCCCTCTCTCCAATACGTTACATCTGTTTGGAGTAAAGTAGTCCTGTACCCCTCTCCAATACGTTACATCTGTTTGGAGTAAAGTAGTCCTGTACCCCTCTCCAATACGTTACATCTGTTTGGAGTAAAGTAGGCCTGTACCTCTCTCCAATACGTTACATCTGTTTGGAGTAAAGTAGTCCTGTACCCCTCTCCAATACGTTACATCTGTTTGGAGTAAAGTAGTCCTGTACCCCTCTCCAATGCTGTTACATCTGTTTGGAGTCAAGTAGTCCTGTACCCCTCTCCAATACGTTACATCTGTTTGGAGTAAAGTAGTCCTGTACCCCTCTCCAATACGTTACATCTGTTTGGAGTAAAGTAGTCCTGTACCCCTCTCCAATACGTTACATCTGTTTGGAGTAAAGTAGTCCTGTACCCCTCTCCAATGCCGTTACATCTGTTTGGAGTAAAGTAGGCCTGTACCCCTCTCTCCAATACGTTACATCTGTTTGGAGTAAAGTAGTCCTGTACCCCTCTCCAATACGTTACATCTGTTTGGAGTAAAGTAGTCCTGTACCCCTCTCCAATGCCGTTACATCTGTTTGGAGTAAAGTAGGCCTGTACCCCTCTCTCCAATACGTTACATCTGTTTGGAGTAAAGTAGTCCTGTACCCCTCTCCAATGCGTTACATCTGTTTGGAGTAAAGTAGTCCTGTACCCCTCTCCAATGCCGTTACATCTGTTTGGAGTAAAGTAGTCCTGTACCCCTCTCCAATGCCGTTACATCTGTTTGGAGTAAAGTAGGCCTGTACCCCTCTCCAATGCCGTTACATCTGTTTGGAGTAAAGTAGGCCTGTACCCCTCTCTCCAATGCCGTTACATCTGTTTGGAGTAAAGTAGTCCTGTACCCCTCTCCAATGCCGTTACATCTGTTTGGAGTAAAGTAGGCCTGTACCCCTCTCCAATGCCGTTACATCTGTTTGGAGTAAAGTAGTCCTGTACCCCTCTCCAATGCCGTTACATCTGTTTGGAGTAAAGTAGGCCTGTACCCCTCTCCAATGCCGTTACATCTGTTTGGAGTAAAGTAGTCCTGTACCCCTCTCCAATACGTTACATCTGTTTGGAGTAAAGTAGTCCTGTACCCCTCTCTCCAATACGTTACATCTGTTTGGAGTAAAGTAGACCTGTACCCCTCTCCAATACGTTACATCTGTTTGGAGTAAAGTAGGCCTGTACCCCTCTCCAATACGTTACATCTGTTTGGAGTAAAGTAGGCCTGTACCCCTCTCTCCAATACGTTACATCTGTTTGGAGTAAAGTAGTCCTGTACCCCTCTCCAATGCCGTTACATCTGTTTGGAGTAAAGTAGTCCTGTACCCCTCTCTCCAATGCGTTACATCTGTTTGGAGTAAAGTAGGCCTGTACCCTCTCTCATCTGTTTGGAAAAGTACCTGTTACATCTGTTTGGAGTAAAGTAGGCCTGTACCCCTCTCCAATGCCGTTACATCTGTTTGGAGTAAAGTAGGCCTGTACCCCTCTCCAATGCCGTTACATCTGTTTGGAGTAAAGTAGGCCTGTACCCCTCTCCAATGCCGTTACATCTGTTTGGAGTAAAGTAGGCCTGTACCCCTCTCTCCAATACGTTACATCTGTTTGGAGTAAAGTAGGCCTGTACCCCTCTCCAATGCCGTTACATCTGTTTGGAGTAAAGTAGGCCTGTACCCCTCTCCAATGCACATCTGTTTGGAGTAAAGTAGGCCTGTACCCCTCCAATGCCGTTACATCTGTTTGGAGTAAAGTAGGCCTGCCTCCAATGCTGTTACATCTGTTTGGAGTAAAGTAGGCCTCCCCTCTCCAATACGTTACATCTGTTTGGAGTAAAGTAGGCCTGTACCCCTCTCCAATGCTGTTACATCTGTTTGGAGTAAAGTAGGCCTGTACCCCTCTCCAATACGTTACATCTGTTTGGAGTAAAGTAGGCCTGTACCCCTCTCCAATGCTGTTACATCTGTTTGGAGTAAAGTAGGCCTGTACCCCTCTCCAATACGTTACATCTGTTTGGACATCTGTTTGGGAGTAAAGTAGGCCTGTACCCCTCTCCAATACGTTACATCTGTTTGGAGTAAAGTAGGCCTGTACCCCTCTCCAATGCCGTTACATCTGTTTGGAGTAAAGTAGGCGTTACATCTGTTTGGAGTAAAGTAGGCCTGTACCCCTCTCCAATGCTGTTACATCTGTTTGGAGTAAAGTAGGCCTGTACCCCTCTCCAATACGTTACATCTGTTTGGAGTAAAGTAGGCCTGTACCCCTCTCCAATACGTTACATCTGTTTGGAGTAAAGTAGGCCTGTACCCCTCTCCAATGCTGTTACATCTGTTTGGAGTAAAGTAGGCCTGTACCCCTCTCCAATACGTTACATCTGTTTGGAGTAAAGTAGTCCTGTACCCCTCTCCAATACATTACATCTGTTTGGAGTAAAGTAGTCCTGTACCCCTCTCCAATGCCGTTACATCTGTTTGGAGTAAAGTAGGCCTGTACCTCTCTTCTTATCTTCTGGTACCTTATCATCCCTGCCTTTCAACTCTGTTTCTGATCACACATACTAGAAATGTAGCACATACACACACACACAGGGAGTTTCTGAGTCTGCTCTCAATGTGTCTCGATTAGTGACTAGCCCACTGGGCAGCGAGGCCCACCTAATCAGATTATTTGTCTTTTTACCTAAACATGCAAACACTATCATATAGAATTCATAGAAAGCAGTGCACTGGAATGACATTCAGATGGATCACTAGTCACTTTAATAATGCCACTTTATTAATGTTTACATGTCTTGCATTACTCATCTCATATGAATATACCGTATTTTATACCATCGATTACATCTTGCCTTTTCCGCTCTGTCATTGCTCACCCATATATTTATATATTCTTATACCATCCCTTTAGATTTGTGTGCATTAGGTAGTTGTTGTGTAATTGTTAGATTACTTGCTAGATATTTCTGTCGGAACTAGACGTACAAGCATTTCGCTACACTCACAATAACATCTGCTAGCCATGTGCATGTGACCAATAAAATGTGATTTGATTTGAGATTACGGAAATGACATTCACTCTCATGGGAAGGGTTGCAAAAAATAACTAACTGAAAGCCACACCCCCAATATGTCACAAATATGACCTCATTGAAGCACCATGCCACTGCCTCTTTCATTTGTTCATTTAGCAAACAAGACAGATCATAATCCAGTGCCTTTATAATAGTCAACACATATATTTCAGCTTTATTTAGCTTTAGAAATGCTACATTTTCTCTTAGTCTCATGGCAAAATGTGTAAAATAGCCTGAAATTAGCTATAAAACGACAAATGTTTATCTTTTCCCAATGGCAAAATGTGTAGTATTGCAGGAAGTTGGCTGCCCCCCCCCCCCCCCCCCATACCCAAAGGCCTGCAGGCCCACCCACTACTGCATTTCTGGCTACACTACTGGACTAGCCTTGGTGAACATTGTCAGTCTTTATTTCATGTTATTGATGTAGTCGGTTTTTTGCAGTTTTAATCTGTTGATAGTTCCATCTCCATTGTCTACACCTCCTGTGATTCCCATCATCTAGTGATTTAGTGAGGCCTTGGCCTTGGCTGCTGTTGAAAGCAATCCAGCCCAAGCCAGGGTTTACACACATACTCATTGGCTAACACACATACTTTGAGTTACCATGACTAATACCTTACAATTTGGCAGGCATAGGCTGGGATCAAAGGTCAACCCCTGGTAAATAAACATTGGACCGCTCCATGGTAACTACATTACTGTAACTCTGTATGATTGATTTAAAGTTGCCCCCCTCCCATTTGGTTCATTAATAACAAATCATCAGAAATGTAGGCATCTTTAGGGCTACTATCATGGAATATACTGTACGTGTTTAATGGTTATACAGTTTTACACAGCACAAAATACTGGTTGAATAGCATAGTAGATGAGGTCCATAAAGTTATGTCCATTGATGAAATGTTAAAAATTATATTGGATTAATATTTTTCCATTGTTATCATCTTCTATTCTGATGTGAAATATAGTCCCTGCCCCTCCTGGGATAGCCATTGTTTCTTCCCAGATCCTACCTCCAGCCTGCTCAAAAGGCAGGTATAATGTTTCTTCCTGGGACTTGCACTGGGCCTGACCCCAGCGCATATAAAACATGTTAGCTAATGGGGCGGGCAGCGGGGCCAAGTCCGAGCGTTTGATCAGGAAATCCTGCATGCGCCTTACTGGATGGAAATGTGATTAGTAGCCTTGGTGACGAAGAGACGAGATCCACACGGCTTTCGTTCAAGCGGATGTGACAGTCAGTGTTTTTCCGCGTCTCCCAGCGCAGCGGGATCACAAGGGCTCGGATACAGGGCATTAGATAATGCGCGCGTAATTGAATGCATCGGCAAAGCTGGGGAAAGAGGAGATGCTTCTGATCGCGACCTGTGATAAGATAACCGCACTATTTACTTGATTTAATTATTCCCAATGCCCCGTGCGCCACCTGTAATGTAATGCCTTGCATTTACAGTAGTAGAAAACTGAAATGCTGGGCAACATACGTTCTGGAAATTAATAAATCAACGATGCATAGTTTTTAGGCCTATAGGCTACTGTCTTGACGCATTTTTGCGCGTTTCTTGAGTGGATTGGGAGCGAGGCGACGTCAAGGTGACGCGGCGCGCTGGGACAAATCAACGACCTGAAAGGTGAAAGTAGATTCCAGTTGTCCGGATTCTAGAACCAAAACAAATATGTCAAACCTATTTAGTTGGCAATGACAAGACACTCTCTGGAATACCGAGGTGTATATTGTTTCTGATTATGTTTTCATATCCACATGTCTCAGTCCCAATCTTAAACAATCTTTACAAGCTAAAACATGTAGGTTGGCCAAGTGCATGGAAAACAAATCACTAATTTAGAAGGAATTGAATATTTAAACTCTGGGTCAACACTTTCAAACATGTATAATTAGGCTTTTCAATGTGAACTAGGCTTTTTTCAATAGTGGAGTTTCAATTGAATTATTTTTAATTAATTTCCATATGAGACCAAAGGACAGCAATATTTTTAATATAGTGTAAATCTGTAGTTCCCTCCATTAACCAACTATAAAATATATTTCTGAACACTTCTCATCAATATTGACCTAAGAAGAGAAATCCTCACACAGAATGCCTCATCCATTCTCCTGGGAATATGAGAACGATGAAATAGTGGCCATAAAAAGAGAAAGCCGATCATTTCCCAAACATCTGTGAAAAATGTAACCTTTCCGTCGCTCTCATGATGTCAGTGCGCCGCTGTTTTCTGCGGGGATTGCGCTAAAACGCTTGTGACAGAGCCAAAGTAAACAATTCCAAATGGAGCCCAGCGCGGGAAAAGGGACACTAACAACAAAAGGAGTTAGATATGGATCATTGGGTCTACGCGCCGACCGCAGCTTGGACCAATTATTGTTGTCATCTTGATCCAATTTAATCAATCCGAGCAGGGACTCGAGGGGGGCGGGTGCAAACGTTGGTCAAATATCCCCCACCCCCTTCTCCCTCTACCCATGCTGTGACCACTGGTGACTGTTAAAGAAAATAGTCAATAGCCACCTGATTTGAATGCGCAATTCCTCACATAACAAAACATTTCCACACTCTTTTAACAATGTTTACAATACGTCAAATTGGGAAGACCCCATTCTCTATATACTGAACGTGAAACAAGAGATAGGGAGGATTTCAATTAGAATATGTGTCCACTAGAGAAAGCAATGTTTTATTCTTAGAGATCCAGAGAAGTTTCTTTATCTCCCTGCAATATATATAATATAATATTTATATCCGTGCCAATAAGCAGCCACCCGCCCCTTTCCCCCTCCGTTTTTGATGAATATGACTGAGCTATAATGGGAGATGAGACTGAGCCGCTGTATCCTTGTGGCGCAGGAGCGCTCCTTATCACAATGATTGGATTTAGGACCTTACAATGTTTCTTATTTGACAAAGTGGTCAATCCATTGCGTGACAGCCTTTACTTATATTTGTTTTATATTCATACGTGTGTCATAATACACCACCCTCTCGCTCGCACACTCACTCACACACTCACTCACTCACTCACTCACTCACTCACTCACTCACTCACTCACTCACACACACACACACACACACACACACACACACACACACACACACACACACACACACTCACTCACTCACTCACTCACTCACTCACTCACTCACTCACTCACTCACTCACTCACTCACTCACACACACACACACACACACACACACACACACACACACACACACACACACACACACACACACACACACACACACACACACACACACACACACACACACACACACACACACACACACACACCATGGCTCAGGGTCTGTATATGGTGCCAGAGAAAACCTTCACTCTTTCTAAAACAATCAGCATTTTAATCAAGAAACCTGTAGAATTAATTAGGGTTCACGAAAAATAATACAGTATTAATCCGGGTCGCGTTTCCACCAATCACCCTACATCGTTTTGTTGACATGGTCAGTGTTTTCAATGAAGTGATCAATAGTGATATTATTTCAGGTAATACGCATTGGCAAGTGGGTAAATGCAATGGTCACTGCGATTCCATTACTTGTTAATCGCATAGCGGAATTTCAAACGTATTTCCAACACCAAAAACTAGACGCAGAGTTAGGCTATTGAAATTTAAACCCTACGAGCTCCGGAGCTTGCTGGTTTTCTGTTCTACCTGATAATTAATTGCACCCACCTGGTGTCCCATGTCTAAATCAGTCCCCGACTAGAGGGGAACAATGAAAAGATGCAGTGGAACTTGCTTAGAGGTCCAGAGCTGAGGGGACGAGAGGTTGACTTGGTTCTGTTGGAACGTTAGCTAGCGTTGCGAGTAAAGAGTTCACCCAGGCCGTAGCTATGTGCTTTAGCTCAGATTTTAAAGTAACTAACTCAGGGTAACACATATTTTAAATGTGTGTTTGTTTTCAAACCAACAGTTAGTCTACGCCTAAAAATAAGCATTCCACTTTACGCACAAGGTTACAAGTTTACGCACACGCATCATGTGCATGCAGTAAGTGTAGCCTAATATTATAGCATTTTCAGAGAATTAATTGTCTCTCATTCGATGTTTCTAGGCTCATCCTTTCCATTGGGTAGGCTATATAAACGGCTAAATGGTTTATTTGCATTAAGACATTTAGCCATTCCCGGGTCCCTTTAACAGTTGTTGCAGCAATTACGTCGGCATAATACCCCTCTGATGTTCTACCACCGCAGGACGGTAGGCATTTATTACACAAAGCCGTTTCCAGGTCTCCAAATTAAAAATGGACTCCATTGACTGTTGACCTTGGCTCGACTTTCTCCCTTTCTATTTTTATTAGGTTATTAACACAAACCCCTGAAAGTATATTTTTTAAAGTCTGAAGCAAATTCGATTAAGCCTCTTTACTTGCGCGGGTGCAGACATAGACTACCAATCGCTATCTAAACTCCAGTCTACTCCTTGTTACATATAGCGGCGGTGAGACACTGAACTCACTGAAACCGTCTCGGCCTGAAAGCCTCTATCCCCCCGTCCACATCTGATTGAGGGGGCCAAGGTTTGCAGCACATTACCGCTTTATTGAATTAATTACGATAAGGATCATAGCTTTAAACGCGGGGTGAGGCGAGGAGTGTTTTTCAGCTTAGATAGCTCCGAGCAATTTCTCCCCTGAACGATCGCGCAGGGTTATTGGATCTGGCAGGCCTGAACTCAGTGGCACAGTAACGAACTCTATAAGGTAAAGAGGTTGGGCACAGTTCGTGGCGGTGATCCCTATACCTCTGCTACACATGGAAATTTGTACTACATACTGAACAAATAAGGAGAGAGGTGCAGGCAGGGCCGTCGTTTCCATGGTGCTGCATGCAACTCCAAAGGCTTGGAGGAGAGAGCGGCGTTTCCCGGTGTCTCGCGCCATATACACCTTCACCGGATGGAATTAACTGTATCATTATATTATGATGCCGGTTGGATTTGTAACGACCTTACTCAGTTTGACTTGTTTGCCTGTATAATAAGGCGGAGTCGACAGAATCAACGCTATATAGGCCTAGTAAAAACGTTTCAAATAGCCTATGTTTTGCGTTGGGTCGCAGTTGGGAAAACCAAGAAGACCTCCCATCCACTTCACATCAAATGAGTCCTCTTCCAGTGAGTGAGTCCATTCTAATTTTCTCAATTTCACCCATCACAATGTTGAAAGTATTAGAAGACATTAGCAGAGAATTCCTGTCGTTTGTTTTTGAATAACAAACGCACTGACACACGCGGGTATGTGAGTATGGTGGGGCCCGGGGGAAGGAGTGTCTTGTCATGTCAAGTAAAGAGCGTCGGGGTGAGTTGAGTCTGTCCGTTTCCAATTTGCGGCCTTGTTGATCAATAGCGCTGCTGAGTGCGTTATGGCTGCTGATAACGTTTAGATCATGTTTTTATGCCTTTGTGAGCCAACCAACATTTCAACACATTTGACAGCCCTCCCAGGCTCTCTTCTTTACTTTTATATACTCCACACGAGGTGTGTGTGTGGACAAGAGCTAAGTGTATGCAGATGTAGCACAATATTTTCACTGTAAGAGAGAATCTTTCAGCGACAGTAAACTGCAGCTGAATCAGCGCGCTGCCCCGCCAAGCGAGAGCCTTTCATATGAACGCAAAATATAAAGAGAATGTGCGCGCGGTCTTTTAATTTTGTTTTATCTGACCACTCTCTCACAGACGCTCATTCTCCCTCTCTGCTGTTCACACACACAATTGTAGCCTATGTAACCACTTTATCCTTCAGCTTTTTTCTATGGCACACACACACACACACACACACACACACACACACACACACACACACACACACACACACACACACACACACACACACACACACACACACACACACACACACACACACGTATCACGTATCACAACACATTCTGTGAAAATATATATATATTTTTAAATAAATTAATTCCCCCCTCTTTGGAGGACACATATCTCGTTTGTTTTTTTATGCCACGTGCAGGCACACTCCGTATAGCCTTTGCCAACACACATATGAATCCCCTAGTTGTTGATTGAGAGAAGACACAGCTATTGGGTATTTGGTAAAATGAGTGAGAAGATTAGATGCAATCGCAGCCTTGTACAGCTGGCTCTTGTTTAGAGAGTTGAGAATCTCCAGGGGGAGGAAAACTAATTCCCATTCAAAACACATCAGCATCAAATGTGCCCATAAGGCCAGAAGAGAGCATTATTGCCAGTGCTGGGGCTGATTCCAGATCAGTGTATATAGTCTGTCTGGTGTGGGTTCAGTCACTGATGTCTGCAATTAGACTGGTCTGAGAACAGCAACTAGAGCCTCATTATTTTCCAATTAAATTCAAATATTTCTTATTGCCATGGCTATAAATATATTATTGCCAAAGCTGTTTACAATGGTCTAATAGCATGATGTTATTTATTTTGAATGTAGGTTGATCTAAGATAGATAATGTAGCCAAGTTGTCCACTGTTAATTCTCATTCCCAGCTGTTCTATAATATATGGTATGATAAAGTTGTACCCCTGCTGGTATTATACAGGGGCAGGATCTTCATTTGATCACTCTTTTGTTGCTGAAAATGTTCCTTGCCTTCAGGAAATGCAAGCGTGTTGTGTATTCAAGGTTTAAAAGGCTTCTACAGTTTGTAATTTCTTGATTTTCCCTAACCAACACCTACTATCCACATAATAATTTACATTTCCTGTTGCTGCAGGATTATTCTCCTGCTGTATCAAACTGGCTCAAATTAAGATCCTACATATGTAGTCCGTATTGACCCTCTCCATATCATCATAATCAGAGTCAGACTAAACCAAGAGGGCTTGGCAGTCTAGGAATGGGGTGCACAAGAGGGGAGAGGTGGGCTGAAGGTTATGGAGGGGTGGGAGGAGAGGGGTGAGAGGCTATAGTAGGACCAGAATGGATAGCAGACTTTTTGGGGGGTTGTAGAGAAGGGGAGAGGGGTTAGGATGCAGGGGGTCCAGAGTTTTAGAGTGGGGTGTATTCGGAGCTGGCCAGAGCCTCACAGGGGTGTGTTATTTTAGGGGTCCTGGGGGAAGCAGTCTAAGGGGTCAGGGGTGGTTGAGATTGGGGAGGTTGGAGAGCAGAGGAGGAGGGGTATAAGGGGTTAATTGTGTTACTGTAATGCTGTAAGCCCAGAATTAGCGCAAGGAGTGGAAAGCAATTTCTGGACGCTCGAGTGGTCTGGCCCAAGGCATGTCATTTAAAGTGACTGAATGTTCACCCCCCTCTAACTCCATCCTTTCATTCCAGGGCCCAGAGTTATTCCTGCTCAGGTCACGTGGTCACAGCAGGAAGAGTTAAGCGATGTCTTAGCTCTCTTCTCCCTTCTCTCCTCTCTCTGGGCCCAGTGTGAGTGTTCTATTTCTTTATTTATGTTTTGCTCACTTGTGGCCTAAGTATTTGTTGTGCCATGGTACAGTACATGTTTCTGATGGAGATAGGAGTGATGAGAAAAGCACTCTTTCATTTGTTTTCTGTTTATTTTATTTTATTCCCTCTCTCCTCCCTTTTAGAATGAAGAGGGCGACTCTTTATCTGGTAGCCAAGTTTACACGTCGTCTGACAGAAAGAGGCTTCAAACAAACAATCTCTACTCTTAACGTAAACACCAGTGTTAACTGGCCTAAATATTTACCTTTTCACTCTTTTCATCCCTCTATCCATCCTGTCTTTCACGTTGAAGCGCCACACGCCTAGCGCTGGCATTGAGATGGCTATCACACATTCAGTGTATCAATCATTTGGGTAGACGTGGGTATACAACATATGGGCCCCCTAGCCCTTGGGGTGCAATGGTAGGAGGGTTGTGAGGTGTATGTGTGTATAAACTCTTTAAATGAGACATGTTGACAGAAGAAGTAAACTGTGGAGGTACACACACAAGCACAGAGGGAGGGAGAGAGAGAAAGAGAGAGAGAGTGGGGATAAGTGTATTTTCATAACAGTTTCCATAATAAAAATAAAACACACACACACACACACTATGACTGCACCTCCAGTAGAGCAATGCCTTAGGAAGGAAATGCTGAGGTAAAATGGAACACAATGACAGACACACATTCACACAGGCTCCACAAGCTCATTCACGTAAATGCACTCTACTAACCATAAATCCCACACATATGTATGTACACACATACACTCACACTGCATCTCTCAATCTCCCTCCACAGCCATTGTGTTGTATGTTTGTTCAGGGGTCTACACATCACTACTTTTGTTTTGTTCTCTCATTTGCCCGACACCCACTTTTAAACACTGTTCCTGCATGTGTGTGTGTGTGTGTGTGTGTGTGTGTGTGTGTGTGTGTGTGTGTGTGTGTGTGTGTGTGTGTGTGTGTGTGTGTGTGGGGGGGGGGGGGGGGGGGTTGGGGCGTTGGATATGGGCAGCTGTAGTCCAGCGTTAAAGTTATGCATCAGTTGACATCCCATCAGGGACCAGCCTGCCTGTTAGCCAGAGACACATTCCACCCTGTCACTGCAGACACCTGCTGCTGTAGCCTGGCTGATAAAGACTTCATAACACAACACTAACCCCACGGCCAACCCCAGACACTACAAACTACACACTAGAGGTCCACCGATTCATTGGCATGGCCGATTAATTAGGGCCGATTTCAGTTTTCATAACAATCGGTAATCAGCCTTTTTGGATGCCGATTATGGCCGATTACATTGCAATCCACGAGGAAACTGCGTGGCAGGCTGACCACCTGTTACGCAAGTGCAGCGTCAAAAGGACCTTGTGGCTGCAAGGAGTCAAGTTAAGTTGCTAGCTAGCGTTAAACTTGTAAATAAACAATCAGTCTTCACATAATCACTAGTTAACTACACATGGTTGATGATATTACTAGTTTAACAAGCTTGTCCTGCGTTGCATATAATCAATGCGTTGCCTGTTCATTTATCATCGAATCACAGCCTACTTCGCCAAACGGGTGATGAATTAACAAAAGCGCATTTGCGAAAAAAGCACAATCATTGCACGAATGTACCTAACCATAAACATCAATGCCTTTCTTAAAATCAATACACAAAAGTATTTATTTTTAAAACTTGCATATTTAGTTAAAATAAATTAATGTTAGCAGCCAACATTAACTATGGAAATTGTGTCACTTCTCTTGCGTTCAGTGCAAGCAGAGTTAGGGTATATGCAATAGTTTGGGCCGCCTGGCTCATTGCGAACTGTGAACTAATTTGCCATAATTTGACATAATTATGACATAACATTGAAGGTTGTGCAATGTAACAGCAATATTTAGATTTAGGGTTGCCACCCGTTCGATAAAATATAGACCGGTTCGGTGTTTCATTGAAAGAATAAACATTTTGTTTTCTAAATGATAGTTTTCGGATTTGACCATAGGCTTGTATTTCTGTGTTTATTATATTATAATTAAGTATATGATTTGATATTTGATATAGCAGTCTGACTGAGTTGTGGTATGCAGCAGCAGGCTCATAAGCATTTATAAGCATGTTTATGACTTCAAGCCTATCAACTCCCGAGATTAGGCTGGCAATACTAAAGTGCCTATAAGAACATCCAATAGTCAAAGGTATATGAAATACAAATGGTAATAGATAGAAATAGTCAAAGCATCATAATTCCTATAATAACTACAACCTAAAACTTCTTAACTGGGAATATTGAAGAACTGGGAATATTGAACCCTTAGCTTTCATATGTTCTCATGTTCTGAGCGAGGAACTTAAACGTTAGCTTTTTTAAATTTTACATATTGCACTTTTACTTTCTTCTCCAACAATGTTTTTGCATTAAAAAAAAACAAATTGAACATGTTTGATTATTTATTTGAGATGAAATATATGTTATTTATGTATTATAATAAGTTAAAATAAAAGTGTTCATTGTTCATTCAGTATTGTTGTAATTGTCATTATTACAAATATATACGGTATATATATATCGTCGGATAATTGGTATCGGATTGTTTTGGTCCTCATATAATCAGAATCGATATCGGCGTTGAAGGATCATAATCGGTCGACCTCTAGTACACACTACAACAACACCACTACCACTACCAACCCCAGACACTACACACTACAACAACACCACTACCACTACCAACCCCAGACACTACACACTACAACAACACCACTACCACTACCAACCCCAGACACTACACACTACAACAACACCACTACCACTACCAACCCCAGACACTACACACTACAACAACACCACTACCACTACCAACCCCAGACACTACACACTACAACAACACCACTACCACTACCAACCCCAGACACTACACACTACAACAACACCACTACCACTACCAACCCCAGACACTACACACTACAACAACACCACTACCACTACCAACCCCAGACACTACACACTACAACAACACCACTACCACTACCACACACACTACCACTACCACTACCAACCCCAGACACTACACACTACAACAACACCACTACCACCCCAGACACTACACACTACACTATCCCCACTACCACCCCAGACACCACACACGACACTAACCCCACTTGAATCCCCAGACACTACACACTACACACTACAATATCCCCACGAGCCTCCCCAGATACTACACACTACACTATCCCCACTACCAACCACAGACACTACACACTACACTATTCCCACTACCAACCCCAGACACTACACACTACACAATCCCCACCACCAACCCCAGACACTACACAATACACTATCCCCACTACCAACCCCAGACACTACACACTACACACTACACCAACCCCAGACACTACACACTACACTATCCCCACCTCCAACCCCAGACACGACACACTACACTATTCCCACGACCAACCCCAGACACTACACACTACACACTACACCAACCCCACACACTACACACTACACTGTCCTCACCACCAACCCCAGACACTACACACTACAACAACACCACTACCACTACCAACCCCAGACACCACACACTACACTACTCCCACCACCAACCCCGGACACTACACACTACAATATCGCCACTACCAACCCTAGACACCTCACACTACACTACCCCCACCACTAACCCCAGACACTATACACTACAGTATTCCCACTACCAACCCCGGGCACTACACACTACACTATTCCCACTACCAACCCCAGACACTACACACTACACACTACACCAACCCCAGACACCACACACTACACTACCCCCATCACCAACCCCAGACCCTACACACTACACTATTCCCACTAACAACCCCGGGCACTACACACTACACACTACACTATTCCCACTACCAACCCCAGACACTACACACTACACACTACACACTACACCAACCCCAGACACCACACTACCCCCCATCACCAACCCCAGACACTACACACTACACACTACACTAACCCCACTACCAACCCTCGACACTACACACCACACTAACCCCGCTACCAACCCTAGACACTACACACTACACTAACCCCACTACCAACCCTAGACACTAAACACTACACTAACACTACTACCACCCCAGACACCACACACGACACTAACCCCACTTCCATCCCCAGACACTACACACTACACACTACAATATCCCCACGAGCCTCCCCAGATACTACACACTACAATATCCCCACTACCAACCACACACACTACACACTACACTATTCCCACTACCAACCCCAGACACTACACACTACACAATCCCCACCACCAACCCCAGACACTACACACTACACTATCCCCACTATCAACCCCAGACACCTCACACTACACTACCCCCACCACTAACCCCAGACACTATACACTACAATATCCCCACTACCAACCCCGGGCACTACACACTACACTATTCCCACTACCAACCCCAGACACTACACACTACACACTACACCAACCCCAGACACCTCACACTACACTACCCCCACCACTAACCCCAGACACTATACACTACAATATCCCCACTACCAACCCCGGGCACTACACACTACACTATTCCCACTACCAACCCCAGACACTACAGTCTACACACCACACTAACCCCACTACCATCCCCAGACACGTCACACTACATTAACTCCTCTACCAACCCCAGACACTACACACTACACTATTCCTACTACCAACCCCAGACACTTCACTATCCCCACTACCAACCCCAGACACCACACACTTCACTATCCCCACTACCAACCCTCGACACTACACACTACACTAACCCCACTACCAACCCTAGACACTACACACTACACTAACCCCACTACCAACCCTAGACACTACACACTACACTAACCCCACTACCAACCCTAGACACTACACACTACACTAACCCCACTACCATCCCCAGACACGTCACACTACATTAACTCCTCTACCAACCCCAGACACTACACACTACACTATTCCTACTACCAACCCCAGACACTTCACTATCCCCACTACCAACCCCAGACACCACACACTTCACTATCCCCACTACCAACCCTCGACACTACACACTACACTAACCCCACTACCAACCCTAGACACTACACACTACACTAACCCCACTACCAACCCTAGACACTACACACTACACTAACCCCACTACCAACCCTAGACACTACACACTACACTAACCCCACTACCAACCCTAGACACTACACACTACACTAACCCCACTACCAAACCTAGACACTACACACTACACTAACCCCACTACCAACCCCAGACACTACACACTACACACTTCACAATCCCCACTACCAACCCTAGACACTACACACTACACACTTCACAATCCCCACTACCAACCCTAGACACTACACACTACACTAACCCCACTACCAACCCCAGACACTACACACTAAACACTTCACAATCCCCACTACCAACCCTAGACACTACACACTACACACTTCACAATGCCCACTACCAACCCTAGACACTACACACTACACACTTCACAATCCCCACTACCAACCCTAGACACTACACACTACACTAACCCCACTACCAACCCCACACACTACACACTTCACAATGCCCACTACCAACCCCAGACACTACACACTACACTAACCCCACTACCAACCCCAGACACTACAGTCTTCACACTACACAAACCCATCTTCCAACCCCAGACACTACACACTACACACTTCACATACCCACTGCCATCCCCAGACACGTCACACTACATTAACTCCTCTACCAACCCTCGACACTACACACTACACTAACCCCACTACCAACCCTAGACACTACACACTACAGTAACCCCACTACAAACCCCAGACACTACACACTTCACTATCCCCACTACCAACCCTCGACACTACACACTACACTAACCCCACTACCAACCCTAGGCACTACACACTACACACCACACTAACCCCACTAGCAACCCCAGACACTACACACTACACACTTAACATACCCAATGCCATCCCCAGACACGTCACACTACATTAACTCCTCTACCAACCCTCGACACTACACACTACACTAACCCCACTACCAACCCTAGACACTACACACTATACAAACCCCACTACCAACCCTTGACACTACACACTACACTAACCCCACTACCAACCCTAGACACTACACACTACACTAACCCCACTACCAACCCTAGACACTACACACTACACTAACCCCACTACCAACCCTAGACACTACACACTACACTAACCCCACTACCAACCCTAGACACTACACACTACACTAACCCCACTACCAACCCTAGACACTAACCCCACTACCAACCCTAGACACTGAACACTACACAAACCCCACTACCAACCCTAGGCACTACACACTACACTAACCCCACTAGCAACCCCAGACACTACACACTACACACTTCACAATCCCCACTACCAACCCTAGACACTACACACTACACACTTCACAATGCCCACTACCAACCCCAGACACTACACACTACACTAACCCCACTACCAACCCCAGACACTACAGTCTTCACACTTTACAAACCCATCTTCCAACCCCAGACACTACACACTACACACTTCACATACCCACTGCCATCCCCAGACACGTCACACTACATTAACTCCTCTACCAACCCTTGACACTACACACTACACTAACCCCACTACCAACCCTAGACACTACACACTAAACTAACCCCACTACCAACCCTAGACACTACACATTACACTAACCCCACTACCAACCCCAGACACTACACACTACACACTTCACAATCCCCACTACCAACCCTAGACACTACACACTACACTAACCCCACTACCAACCCCAGACACTACACACTACACACTTCACAATCCCCACTACCAACCCTAGACACTACACACTACACACTTCACAATGCCCACTACCAACCCTAGACACTACACACTACACTAACCCCACTACCAACCCTAGACACTACACATTACACTAACCCCACTACAACCCCAGACACTACACACTACACACTTCACAATCCCCACTACCAACCCTAGACACTACACACTACACACTTCACAATCCCCACTACCAACCCTAGACACTACACACTACACTAACCCCACTACCAACCCCAGACACTACACACTACACACTTCACAATCCCCACTACCAACCCTAGACACTACACACTACACACTTCACAATCCCCACTACCAACCCTAGACACTACACACTACACACTTCACAATGCCCACTACCAACCCCAGACACTACACACTACACTAACCCCACTACCAACCCTGGACACTACAGTCTTCACACTACACAAACCCATCTTCCAACCCCAGACACTACACACTACACACTTCACATACAAACTGCCATCCCCAGACACGTCACACTACATTAACTCCTCTACCAACCCTCGACACTACACACTACACTAACCCCACTACCAACCCTAGACACTACACACTACACTAACCCCACTACAAACCCCAGACACTACACAATTCACTATCCCCACTACCAACCCTCGACACTACACACTACACTAACCCCACTACCAACCCCAGACACTACAGTCTTCACACTACACAAACCCATCTTCCAACCCCAGACACTACACACTACACACTTCACATACCCACTGCCATCCCCAGACACGTCACACTACATTAACTCCTCTACCAACCCTCGACACTACACACTACACTAACCCCACTACCAACCCTAGACACTACACACTACACTAACCCCACTACAAACCCCAGACACTACACACTACACTAACCCCACTACCAACCCCATACACTACACTTTCCCCACTACCAACCCCAGACACTACAGTCTTCACACTACACAAACCCATCTTCCAACCCCAGACACTACACACTACACACTTCACATACCCACTGCCATCCCCAGACACGTCACACTACATTAACTCCTGTACCAACCCTCGACACTACACACTACACTAACCCCACTACCAACCCTCGACACTACACACTACACTAACCCCACTAGCAACCCCGGACACTACACACTACACTAACCCCACTACCAACCCTAGACACTACACACTACACTAACCCCACTACCAACCCTAGACACTACTTACTACACTAACCCCACTACCAACCCCAGACAAGTCACACTACATTAACTCCTCTACCAACCCTCGACACTACACACTACACTAACCCCACTACCAACCCTAGACACTACACACTACACTAACCCCACTAGCAACCCCGGACACTACACACTACACTAACCCCACTACCAACCCTAGACACTACACACTACACTAACCCCACTACCAACCCTAGACACTACACACTACACTAACCCCACTACCAACCCCAGACAAGTCACACTACATTAACTCCTCTACCAACCCTCGACACTACACACTACACTAACCCCACTACCAACCCTAGACACTACACACTACACCAACCCCACTACCAACCCTAGACACTACACACTACAATAACCCCACTACCAACCCTCGACACTACACACTACACTAACCCCACTACCAACCCTAGACACTACACACTACACTAACCCCACTACCAACCCTAGACACTACACACTACACTAACCCCACTACCAACCCTAGACACTACACACTACACTAACCCCACTACCAACCCTAGACACTCCACACTACACTAACCCCACTACCAACCCCAGACACTACACACTACACTAACCCCACTACCAACCCCAGACACTACAGTCTACACACCACACTAACCCCACTACCATCCCCATACACGTCACACTACATTAACTCCTCTACCAACCCCAGACACTACACACTACACTATTCCTACTTCCAACACCAGACACTTCACTATCCCCACTACCAACCCCAGACACCACACACTTCACTATCCCCACTACCAACCCTCGACACTACACACTACACTAACCCCACTACCAACCCTAGACACTACACACTACACTAACCCCACTTCCAACCCTAGACACTACACACTACACTAACCCCACTACCAACCCTAGACACTACACACTACACTAACCCCACTACCAACCCTAGACACTACACACTACACTAACCCCACTACCAAACCTAGACACTACACACTACACTAACCCCACTACCAACCACAGACACTACACACTACACACTTC
Source organism: Oncorhynchus masou masou (assembly GCF_036934945.1). Classification (NCBI taxonomy): domain Eukaryota; kingdom Metazoa; phylum Chordata; class Actinopteri; order Salmoniformes; family Salmonidae; genus Oncorhynchus; species Oncorhynchus masou. The sequence continues at coordinate 74,380,022 of NC_088220.1, forward strand.
ACAATCCCCACTACCAACCCTAGACACTACACACTACACACTTCACAATCCCCACTACCAACCCTAGACACTACACACTACACTAACCCCTCTACCAACCCCAGACACTACACACTAAACACTTCACAATCCCCACTACCAACCCTAGACACTACACACTACACACTTCACAATGCCCACTACCAACCCTAGACACTACACACTACACACTTCACAATCCCCACTACCAACCCTAGACACTACACACTACACTAACCCCACTACCAACCCCATACACTACACACTTCACAATCCCCACTACCAACCCTAGACACTACACACTACACACTTCACAATGCCCACTACCAACCCCAGACACTACACACTACACTAACCCCACTACCAACCCCAGACACTACAGTCTTCACACTACACAAACCCATCTTCCAACCCCAGACACTACACACTACACACTTCACATACCCACTGCCATCCCCAGACACGTCACACTACATTAACTCCTCTACCAACCCTCGACACTACACACTACACTAACCCCACTACCAACCCTAGACACTACACACTACACTAACCCCACTACAAACCCCAGACACTACACAATTCACTATCCCCACTACCAACCCTCGACACTACACACTACACTAACCCCACTACCAACCCTAGGCACTACACACTACACACCACACTAACCCCACTAGCAACCCCAGACACTACACACTACACACTTCACATACCCACTGCCATCCCCAGACACGTCACACTACATTAACTCCTCTACCAACCCTCGACACTACACACTACACTAACCCCACTACCAACCCTAGACACTACACACTATACAAACCCCACTACCAACCCTTGACACTACACACTACACTAACCCCACTACCAACCCTAGACACTACACACTACACTAACCCCACTACCAACCCTAGACACTACACACTACACTAACCCCACTACCAACCCTAGACACTACACACTACACTAACCCCACTACCAACCCTAGACACTACACACTACACTAACCCCACTACCAACCCCAGACACGTCACACTACATTAACTCCTCTACCAACCCTCGACACTACACACTACACTAACCCCACTACCAACCCTAGACACTGAACACTACACTAACCCCACTACCAACCCTAGGCACTACACACTACACTAACCCCACTACCAACCCTAGACACTACACACTACACACTTCACAATGCCCACTACCAACCCCAGACACTTCACAATCCCCACTACCAACCCTAGACACTACACACTACACACTTCACAATCCCCACTACCAACCCTAGACACTACACACTACACTAACCCCACTAACAAACCCCAGACACTACACACTACACACTTCACAATCCCCACTACCAACCCTAGACACTACACACTACACACTTCACAATCCCCACTACCAACCCTAGACACTACACACTACACTAACCCCACTACCAACCCCAGACACTACACACTACACACTTCACAATCCCCACTACCAACCCTAGACACTACACACTACACACTTCACAATGCCCACTACCAACCCTAGACACTACACACTACACTAACCCCACTACCAACCCCAGACACTACACACTACACACTTCACAATCCCCACTACCAACCCTAGACACTACACACTACACACTTCACAATGCCCACTACCAACCCCAGACACTACACACTACACTAACCCCACTACCAACCCTAGACACTAAACACTACACTAACCCCACTACCAACCCTAGGCACTACACACTACACTAACCCCACTACCAACCCTAGACACTACACACTACACACTTCACAATGCCCACTACCAACCCCAGACACTTCACAATCCCCACTACCAACCCTAGACACTACACACTACACACTTCACAATGCCCACTACCAACCCCAGACACTACACTAACCCCACTACCAACCCCAGACACTACACTTTTCCCACTACCAACCCCAGACACTACAGTCTTCACACTACACAAACCCATCTTCCAACCCCAGACACTACACACTACACACTTCACATACCCACTGCCATCCCCAGACACGTCACACTACATTAACTCCTCTACCAACCCTCGACACTACACACTACACTAACCCCACTTCCAAACCCAGACACTACACACTTCACTATCCCCACTACCAACCCTCGACACTACACACTTCACATACCCACTGCCATCCCCAGACACGCCACACTACATGAACTCCTCTACCAACCCTCGACACTACACACTACACTAACCCCACTACCAACCCCAGACACTACACACTATACTAACCCCACTACCAACCCTCGACACTACACACTACACTAACCCCACTACCAACCCTAGACACTACACACAACACTATCCCCACTACCAACCCCAGACACTACACACTTCACTATCCCCACTACCAACCCTCGACACTACACACTACACTAACCCCACTACCAACCCTAGACACTACACACAACACTATCCCCACTACCAACCCCAGACAATACACACTACACTAACCCCTCTACCAACCCCAGACACTACACACTACACTAACCCCTCTACCAACCCTTGACACAACACACTACACTAACCCCACTACCAACCCTAGACACTACACACTACACTAACCCCACTACCAACCCCAGACACTACACACTTCACTATCCCCACTACCAACCCTCAACACTACACACTTCACATACCCACTCCCATCCCCAGACACGCCACACTACATTAACTCCTCTACCAACTCTCGACACTACACACTACACTAACCCCACTACCAACCCCAGATACTACACACTATACTAACCCCACTACCAACCCTCGACACTACACACTACACTAACCCCACCACCAACCCTAGACACTACACACAACACTATCCCCACTACCAACCCCAGACAATACACACTACACTAACCCCTCTACCAACCCCAGACACTACACACTACACTAACCCCTCTACCAACCCTCGACACAACACACTACACTAACCCCACTACCAACCCTAGACACTACACACTACACTAACCCCACTACCAACCCCAGACACTACACACTACACTAACCCCTCTACCAACCCTCGACACTACACACTACACTAACCCCACTACCAACCCTAGACACTACACACTACACTAACCCCACTACCAACCCCAGACACTACACACTACACTAACCCCTCTACACTACACACTTCACTATCCCCACTACCAACCCTAGACACTACACACTACACTAACCCCACTACCAACCCTAGACACTACACACTACACACTTGACAATCGCCACTACCAACCTAGACACTACACACTACGCACTACACTATCCCCACTACCAACCCCAGACACTACACACACTACACACCTCACTAACCCCACTACCACCCCAGACACTACACACTAAACACTACATTAACCCCACTACCAACCCCAGACACTACACACTACACTAACCCCACTCCCACTCCCAACCCCAGACACTACACACTACAATAACTCCACTACCATCTTCAGATACTACACACTACATTAACCCCACTACCAACCCTAGACACTTCACACTACACTAACCCCACTACCAACCCCAGACAGTACACACTGCACTAACCCCACTACCAACCCCAGACACTACACTCAACACTAACCTCACTACCAACCACAGACACTACATACTACACTATACACCTTGCTCCAGACAACAATTACAACCTTTATGACGGTTCTATGAATGCCATATGAGACCCCTATGTCAGGTTTATGAGTATACTAGCTAACAGTCATAAAATCACAAGTCTCCCCCATTACCCCACCACAAACAAAACGCTACTCAGTCTGCTTCAGACAATACAGCCAGTGACTCCTTTAAGTAGCCTATATGAATGTCATATGAAACCTCTACGTCAGGTGTATGACTGTTCTGCCGTTTGCCTATTGACCAGGACTGAAATTCAGATTGCAGTATGATAGCTCAATGAAAACTAGTATCTGTAGTTCTGACTGATATCTGACCCATGACCCAACATAATGTCAGGCTTTGGTAGAGATGATGCAGACCTATCTGGGAGTATTACCATTCTGGGAGCTCATTTGACCATAGGGAGAAAATGTTGTTTTGTCTACTGTGTAAATAATTGAGATTCACTGCAGTAGTCTAATGTTTTTGTGTGCAGTAACAGTGGTTATAGTCAGTGGCTGGGAGACAGTCTTTGGGCCCACGCCCTTACCCACCTTCTCTCTCCCCCCTCAACCTCCCTCCCTGGTATGTGGGAACATCTCACGAATACCAGCATGTACGACGGTGTCCTGCCACTGAACCCCATCACCCCCTGCCCCCACACACACACACCCACCACCCTTATCACCAGCATCGCACCACAGAGAAGCGTGCTTCCTGCTCTACACACACACACAGAGACACACAGAGACACACACAGACACACACACACACACACACACACACACACACACACACACACACACACACACACACACACACACACACACACACACACACACACACACACACACACACAGGTGCACACACATACATGCACACACAAACTAATGAATTCAAACACACATATAGAACCTGCATCTCATCCACAGTCACACATTCACACACACATTCACACACTTTCAAACACACATGTGCAGTTAAAGCTAGACACAAGCCTGTTCTGAGATATGTTCTGATGTGGGTTCTGTCTGAGATTTGGGGATATGAGATATGTGCTGGTGTGGGTTCTCAAATCAAATTATACTTGATTTGTCACATGCACCGAATACAAGTGTAGACCTTACTGTGAAATGCTTACTTACAAGCCTTTAACCAACAGTTCAGTTAAAGAAGAGTTAAGAAAATATTTACCAAATAAAGTAAAAAATAACAAAAAGTAACTTAATAAAATAATAATAACGTGGCTTTATACAGGGGGTACCAGGTAACAAGTCTGTATGCGGGGGTACAGGTTAGTTGGGGTAATTTGTACATGTAGGTAGAGGTGAAGTGACTATGCATAGATAATAAACAGCGAGTAGCAGCAGTGTACAAAAGAAATGGAGGGGAAGGGGGGTGGGGTCAATGTGGAAATCGCACAGTACTAAATAGAGCCATGACTACATGGAAATCTATTCCACATCAAGTAACTGACGCAAGCAGTGAATTTGTTTTTAAACAGGTAAAAAAGACACCTTGTGGAACAGCGGGGACTGTGAAGCAACACAAACAGGCACAGATATATGCATATACATACACACACACGATAACATACGCACTATACACACATGTACACATGGGTTTTGTACTGTATATATGTGGTAGTGGTGGAGTAGGTGCCTAAGGACACACGGTCTGTGAATGTATTGTAATGTTTTTAAAATTGTATAAACAGACTTGGGGAGATGAGATATGTGCTGGTGTGGGTTCTGTCTGAGATTTGGGGAGATGAGATATGTGCTGGTGTGGGTTCTGTCTGAGACCCAACAGACTTGGGGAGATGAGATATGTGCTGGTGTGGGTTCTGTCTGAGATTTGGGGAGATGAGATATGTGCTGGTGTGGGTTCTGTCTGAGACTTGGGGAGATGAGATATGTGCTGGTGTGGGTTCTGTCTGAGATTTGGGGAGATGAGATATGTGCTTGTGTGGGTTCTGTCTGAGATTTGGGGAGATGAGATATGTGCTGGTGTGGGTTCTGTCTGAGATTTGGGGAGATGAGATATGTGCTGGTGTGGGTTCTGCATGAGATTTGGGGAGATGAGATATGTGCTTGTGTGGGTTCTGTCTGAGATTTGGGGAGATGAGATATGTGCTGGTGTGGGTTCTGTCTGAGACTTGGGGAGATGAGATATGTGCTGGTGTGGGTTCTGTCTGAGATTTGGGGAGATGAGATATGTGCTGGTGTGGGTTCTGTCTGAGATTTGGGGAGATGAGATATGTGCTGGTGTGGGTTCTGTCTGAGATTTGGGAAGATGCCTAACTTGACCCTACAGGATGTGTCACGCCCTGACCTTAGAGAGCCTTTTTATTTCTCTATTTGGTTAGGTCAGGGTGTGATTTGGGTGGGCATTCTAGTTTGTCTATTTCTTTGTTGGCCGGGTATGGTGCCCAATCAGAAGCAGCTGTCGTTCATTGTCTCTGATTGGGGATCATACTTAGGCAGCCTTTTTTCCCACCTTAAGTTGTGGGATCTTGTTTGTGTGTAGTTGCTTTCTGCACTGCATATATCTTTACATTCGTTGTTGTATATTGTTGTTTTTCGGTGTTATTTTTTAATAAAAAAGTTAAAAAATTTACGCCTACAACGCTGCACCTTGGTCTCCTTCTATCAACGAGCGTAACAGAAGATCCCACCACCAAAGGACCAAGCAGTGTGTCCAGGAGGAGCAGGGATCCTGGGCCCAGGAGAAAAGTGAGTGGAGGACATCCTGGACATGGGAGGATATATTAGACGGTAAAAGATCCTGGACGTGGGAAGAGATCCAGGCAGGGATGGATTGCCTTCCATGGGAGCAGACGGAGGCAGAGAGGGAGGAACAACAACGAAACCGGGGTTCCCAACCTCGACGCAAGCACGAGAGGCAGCCCCAAACATTTTTGAGGGGTGCACACGGGGTGGTTGGCGGAGCCAGGTTGCAGACCAGAGCTAACTCCCCGCACTCGCTTTAAGGAGCGTGTGACTCTTCAGGCACCATGCTTTGCGGCTACACGTACTGTGTCGCCGGTACGCATCCACAGCCCGGTGCGCTCTGTGCCAGTTCCCCGCATTTGCCTTGCTAAAGTGGGCATTCAGCCAGGAGGGATTGTGCCGGTTCAGCGCTCCTGGTCTCTGGTGCGTCTCTTCGGCCCAGGATATCCTGCACCGACTCTGCGTACTGTGTCTCCGGTGCGCCTTCACAGCCAATGTGTCCTGTGCCAGCTCCATGCAACCGGCCTCCAGTGTGTGTCTCCAGCCTAGTACGTTTTGTGCCTGCTCCACGCACAAAGCATCCAGTGATTATCCATGGCACGAAGCTTCCAGTGATGATCCATGGCCTGAAGCCTCCGGTGATGATCCATGGCCCAGAGCCTGCAGTGATGATCCATGGCACGAAGCCTGCAGTGATGATCCATGGCCCGGAGCCTCCAGTGATGATCCATGCCACGAAGCCTCCAGTGGTGATCCATAGCCCGAAGCTACCAGTGATGATCCACGGCATAAAGCCTCCAGTGATGATCCATGGCCCAGAACCTCCTGCGACGGTCCACAGTATGGAACCTCCTGAGACGTTCTGCGGTCCAGAGCCTCCAGCAGCGGTCTGCAGTCCAGAGCCTCCAGGGACGGTCAGCATTCCAGAGTCTCCAGCAACGGTCTGCAGTCCAGAGTCTCCAGCAACGGTCTGCAGTCCAGAGTCTCCAGCGGCGGTCTGCAGTCCAGAGTCTCCAGCAGCGGTCTGCAGTCCAGAGCCTCCAGGGACGGTCAGCATTCCAGAGTCTCCAGCAACGGTCTGCAGTCCAGAGTCTCCAGCAACGGTCTGCAGTCCAGAGTCTCCAGCGGCGGTCTGCAGTCCAGAGCCTCCAGCAGCGGTCTGCAGTCCAGAGCCTCCAGGGACGGTCAGCATTCCAGAGTCTCCAGCAACGGTCTGCAGTCCAGAGTCTCCAGCAACGGTCTGCAGTCCAGAGTCTCCAGCAGTGGTCTGCAGTCCAGAGCCTCCAGCGGCGGTCTGCAGTCCAGAGCCTTCAGCAGCGGTCTGCAGTCCAGAGCCTCCGGCGATGATCCACTATCATGCCCTGACCTTAGAGAGCATTTTCATTTCTCTATTTGGTTAGGTCAGGGTGAGATTTGGGTGGGCATTCTAGTTTGTCTATTTCTTTGTTGGCCTGGTATGGTTCCCAATCCGAGGAAGCTGTCATTCGTTGTCTCTGATTGGGGATCATACTTAGGCTTTTTCCCACCTTAAGTTGTGGGATCTTGTTTGTGTGTTGTTGCTTTCTGCACTGCATATAGCTTTACGTTCGTTTTTGTATTTTGTTGTTTTTCAGTGTCATTTTTAATAAAGAAAAATGTATGCCTACAACGCTGCACCTTGGTCTCCTTCTATCAACAAGCGTAACAGGCTGACTGTGCAGACAGATAACAGATTGGGAGATGGAGAAAGAGAGGGATAGAGGGAGGGAGAGGAAGGGGTTGGGGATAGATGGAGAGATAGAGGGAGGGATAAAGGGAGGGAGAGGGGAAGGGATAGAGGGAGAGTTGGCGGGAGGGAGGGAGGAGTAATGACTCAACATAGACATGCCTAGCTGTTTTATCTACTGCTTCCCAATTTACAAACTCAATTGAATTAGCTTTATTGGCATGATAAGTCAAGCTATCTGAGACGTATCTTGCACAATCTCAGTCATACTCTCACTGAGCTGCACAAACACACACAAACGCACACACGCACGCACGCAAGCACACACACACACAATTAGTAGCCCGCCCGGAGGCTGTGTGTCCTGGTAATAAGTGCTTGCTGATGTTTTCAAAAGCTCAGTAATAGAAAGAATAAACACAGTGTAACCTTTTATTGAGTGATGACATGACGATGATGGAGAGATGGCTAACAGCTTCTTGTGGAGCGGACAAGGAGTGTGTTGACGCTTTCTCTATACCTCCATCTGCCTTGTTTAATCCTGTTTGTGTTCATTAGTGCTCCTCACAACTCCCTTCCATTCAGGAAGGAATGTATTCTCTCTTCGCCTTTCTCTTTATTTGGTTCTTCTATAGACTCTCTCTATTTGGTTCTCTATAGACTCTGTCTCTCTATGGTTCTTCTATAGACTACATGTCAATTTAGTTCTTCTATAGACTATATGTCTATTTTGTTCTTCTATAGACTGTCTCTCTATGGTTCATCTATAGACTCTGTCTCTATGGTTCTTCTATAGTCTCTGTCTTTCTATTTAGTTCTTCTATAGTCTCTGTCTCTCTATGGGACTTCTATAGACTTTCTCCCTATGCTTCTTCTATAGAAACTGTCTCTCTATGGTTATTCTATAGTCTCTGTCTCTCTATAGTTCTCCTTTAGTCTCTGTCTTTCTATTTAGTTCTTCTATAGTCTCTGTCTCTCTATGGTTCTTCTACAGTCGCTGTCTCTCTAAGGTTCTTCTATGTCTCTGTCTTTCTATTTAGTTCTTCAATAGTCTCTGTCTCTCTATGGTTCTTCTATAGTCTCTGTCTCTCTATGGTTCTTCTGTAGACTATATGTCTATTTGGTTCTTCTATAGACTTTATGTCTATCTGGTTCTTCTATAGACTATATGTCTATTTGGGTCTTCTATAGACTATATGTCTATTTGGGTCTTCTATTATAGAAATCAGTAACTCATGCTCAGAAGAACACACCTATTAATCCAAACAAAACCAGGATGAGACAAAGCAGACCTAAAACCTTTTGTGTAAACCCCAAAGAGGTCAAATCTGATCTCTTATAAAGAGGGTGACTGACATTGGGAGGTTCAAATAAATCACAACCTTATTATCTATATGTCAATTTGGTTCTTCTATAGATTATATGTCTATTTGGGTCTTCTATAGACTATATGTCTATTTGGGTCTTCTATAGACTATATGTCTATATGGTTCTTCTACAGACTATATGTCTATTTGGTTATTCTATAGACTACATGTCTATTTCGTTCTGCTATAGACTATATGTCTATTTAGTTTTTCTATAGACTATATGTCTATTTAGTTCTTCTATAGACTATATGTCTATTTAGTTCTTCTATAGTCTCTGTCTCTCTATGGTTCTTCTATAGACTCTGTCTTTCTATTTGGTTCTTCTATAGACTCTGTCTCTCTATGGTTCTTCTATAGACTCTGTCTCTCTATGGTCCTTCTATATAATATATGTCAATTTGGTTTTCTATAGACTCTGTCTCTCTATGGTTCTTAATTAGACTATATGCTTATTTGGTTCTTCTATAGTCTCTGTCTCTCTATGGTTCTTCTATAGTCTCTGTCTTTCTATTTGGTTCTTCTATAGACTCTGGCTCTCTATGGTTATTCTATAATCTCTCTCTCTTTATGGTTCTTCTATAGACTATATGTCTATTTGGTTCTTCTATAGACTATATGTCTATTTGGTTATTCTATAGACTATATGTCTATCTGGTTCTTCTATAGACTATATGTCCATTTGGGTCTTCTATAGACTATATGTCTATTTGGTTCTTCTATAGACTATATGTCTATTTGGGTCTTCTATAGATTATATGTCTATTTGGTTCTTCTATAGACTATATGTCTGTTTGGGTCTGTCTATTTTGTTCTTCTATAGACTCTGTCTCTCTATGGTTCTTCTATAGTCTCTGTCTTTCTATTTAGTTCTTCTATAGTCTCTGTCTCTCTATGGTTCTTCAATAGACTCTGTCGCTCTATGGTTCTTCTATAGACTCTGTCTCTCTATGGTTCTTCTTCTATAGTTTATCTATAGACTATATCTCTAATTAGTTTTTCTATAGACTATATGTCTATTTGGGTCTTCTATAGACTATATGTCAATTTGGTTCTTCTATAGACGATATGTCAATTTGGGTCTTCTATAGATTATATGTCTAATTGGGTCTTCTATAGACTATATGTCAATTTGGTTCTTCTATAGACGATATGTCAATTTGGGTCTTCTATAGATTATATGTCTAATTGGGTTTTCTATAGACTATATGTCTATTTTTGTCTTCTATAGACTATATGTCTATTTAGTTCTTCTATAGACTCTGTCTCTCTATGGTTCTTCTATAGACTCGGTCTTTCTATTTAGTTATTCTATAGACTCTGTCTTTCTATTTAGTTATGCTATAGACTCTGTCTCTCCATGTGTCTTCTATAGACTATATGTGTATTTGGTTCTTCTATAGACTATATGTCTATTTGGTTATGTCTTCTATAGACTATATGTCTATTTGGGTCTGACTCTATTTAGTATATTTTTTGGTTCTATAGACTATATGTCTGTTTGGGTCTGTCTATTTAGTTATTCTATATCTGTCACTCTGGTTCTTCTCTGGTTCTTCTATGGACTCTGTCTTTCTATTTGGTTCTTCTATCGACTCTGTCTCTCTATGGTTCTTCTAAAGACTGTCTCTCTATGGTTCTTCTATAGAATATATGTCTATTTGGTTCTTCTATAGACTATATGTCTATTTGGTTCTTCTATAGACTATATGTCTATTTTGTTCTTCTATAGTCTCTGTCTCTCTATGGTTCTTCTATAGTCTCTGTCTTTCTATTTGGTTCTTTTATAGACTCTGTCTCTTTATGGTTCTTCTATAGACTATATGTCTATTTGGTTCTTCTATAGACTATATGTCTATTTGGTTCTTCTATAGACTATATGTCTATTTGGTTCTTCTATAGACTATATGTTTATTTGGTTCTTCTATAGTCTCTGGCTCTCTATGGTTCTTCTATAGACTCTGTCTCTCTATGGTTCTTCTATAGACTCTGTCTCTCTATGGTTCTTCTATATAATATATGTCTATTTGGTTCTTCTATAGACTCTGTTTCTCTGGTTCTTAATTAGACTATGTGTCTATTTGGTTCTTCTATAGACTATATGTCTATTTGGTTCTTCTATAGTCTCTGTCTCTCTATGGTTATTCTATAGTCTCTGTCTTTCTATTCGGTTTCCGGTTCCGAGTTGGAGCGAGCGGTCGCATCTACACTTCGGTCCGCAGGTAGTATAACCTTTCATTACATTTCATTATAGTACAACGGTTTGATTTGTCTAATCTTAGCAATTTCTTCTTAGCTAGCTACATAGCCGTCTTTGTATCAAAGATAATTGCGTAATTATCGTATTTCGTCGTCCTAACGTAGTCTACACTGCTATCTGCCCAGCAGCTAGCTAAGCAACTAGCTAACGTCTAAGACAATTGTGTAGTCTAGTGCGATTTTCTAGGTTAGCTAGCCAGCTATTGTCGTTCTTTTAACGTAACGTAACGCAATCAACACTGCTAGCTAGCCAGCTAGCCCCCGAATAGCAGCACTGTAGAAACTATTACAGTACAACGGTTTGATTTGTTTGATCGTAGCTAGCTAGCTACATAGCCGTCTTTGTATCTAAGACAATTGTGTAGTCTAGAGCGATTTTCTAGGTTAGCTAGCCAGCTATTGTCGTTCTTTTAACGTAACGTAACGCAATCAACACTGCTAGCTAGCCAGCTAGCCCCCGACTAGCAGCACTGTAGAAACTATTACAGTACAACGGTTTGATTTGTTTGATCGTAGCTAGCTAGCTACATAGCCGTCTTTGTATCTAAGACAATTGTGTAGTCTAGAGCGATTTTCTAGGTTAGCTAGCCAGCTATTGTCGTTCTTTTAACGTAACGTAACGCAATCAACACTGCTAGCTAGCTAGCTAGCCCAAATAGCAGCACTGTAGAAACTATTACACTCGACGGAACGACTTGATTAGTGTAGTGTCAACATCGCAGCCACTGCCAGCTAGCCTACTCCAGCAGTACTGTATCATTTCAATCATTTTAGTCAATAAGATTCTTGCTACGTAAGCTTAACTTTCTGAACATTCGAGACGTGTAGTCCACTTGTCATTCCAATCTCCTTTGCATTAGCGTAGCCTCTTCTGTAGCCTGTCAACTATGTGTCTATCTATCCCTGTTCTCTCCTCTCTGCACAGACCATACAAACGCTCCACACCGCGTGGCCGCGGCCACCCTAATCTGGTGGTCCCAGCGCGCACGACCCACGTGGAGTTCCAGGTCTCCGGTAGCCTCTGGAACTGCCGATCTGCGGCCAACAAGGCAGAGTTCATCTCAGCCTATGCCTCCCTCCAGTCCCTCGACTTCTTGGCACTGACGGAAACATGGATCACCACAGATAACACTGCTACTCCTACTGCTCTCTCTTCGTCCGCCCACGTGTTCTCGCACACCCCGAGAGCTTCTGGTCAGCGGGGTGGTGGCACCGGGATCCTCATCTCTCCCAAGTGGTCATTCTCTCTTTCTCCCCTTACCCATCTGTCTATCGCCTCCTTTGAATTCCATGCTGTCACAGTTACCAGCCCTTTCAAGCTTAACATCCTTATCATTTATCGCCCTCCAGGTTCCTCGGAGAGTTCATCAATGAGCTTGATGCCTTGATAAGCTCCTTTCCTGAGGACGGCTCACCTCTCACAGTCCTGGGCGACTTTAACCTCCCCACGTCTACCTTTGACTCATTCCTCTCTGCCTCCTTCTTTCCACTCCTCTCCTCTTTGACCTCACCCTCTCACCTTCCCCCCTACTCACAAGGCAGGCAATACGCCGACCTCATCTTTACTAGATGCTGTTCTTCCACTAACCTCATTGCAACTCCTCCAAGTCTCCGACCACTACCTTGTATCCTTTTCCCTCTCGCTCACTCATCCCCCAGGGCTCTGTTCTAGGCCACATTCTGCCACCAAGTCACTTTAGCAGGAGACAGAGGAGGATGCAGAAAGGTCCCAGAGGAGGGTTCGGAGGCAGAATCAGGAGATAGGTTGGAGAAGGTTCCATCCTATCATCTCTTCCCACTGCTCATACCATCTAACCTATCTCCTGATGTCTGCCTCCACTGAAGAAAAAGGATTCCCTTTCTGCATCCTTTGACTCTCTATGTCCCCATCCAGCCAGGCCGGCTCGGTCCTCCCTCCAGCATCTGTGGCTCAACGAGTAGGGGGGATTGCGAGCTCAGGTCAGAAGAGTGCTCCGGGCAGCCGAGGCAGAGAGGAATGAGAAATGGAGACGTGAAAACTCGGTTCTTCTGACTATATGACCTTTGGTTCATCCTTTAGTTATTCTATAGTCTCTGTCACTCTGGTTCTTCTACATTTGGTTCTTCTATAGACTCTGTCTCTTTATGGTACTTCTAAAGACTCTGTCTCTCTACTTCTATAGACTATATGTCTATTTGGTTCTTCTAAGACTATATGCCTTCTAAGTATCTGTCTAGGTTCTTCTAAGCTCTGTCTTTCATTTGGTTCTTTTATAGACTCTGTCTCCTGAATCCTATATAATATATGTCTATTTGGTTCTTCCTCTCTGTCTCTCTATGCTTAGATATATGTCTATTTGGTTCATCTTTAGACTAATGTCTATTTGTTTCTTCTATAGACTATCCGATCCTATTTTGCTATAGTCTCTGTCACTCTTTGGTTCTTCTCAAAGCCTCCCTGTCTTTCTATTTCTTCTTCTATATGAAATCTGTCTCTCTATGGTTCTTCTATTGTCTCTGACTCTCTACCCTTATTCTATAGTCTCTGTCTCTCTCCAGACCATTTAGACCGGTGTCTTCTAGACCTTCTCCTATACCTATATCGTCATCAACTCATTCCTGACCGCTGGCTTCTTCTTCCGTCTATTTTGTTTTTCAAGAGTCTATTTAGTTATTCATAGACTAGATGTCTATCTGGTTCTTCTATAGACTATATCCCTCCGATTTGGTTCTTCTAACTATATGTCTACTTCTATAGACTATATGTCTTTTGGTTCTTCTATAGACTATATGTCTGTTTGGGTCTGTCAATTTTGTTATTCTATAGACTCTGTCTCTTGGTTCTTCTATAGTCTCTGTCTTTCATTTGACCTTCTTAGATCCAAATCAGTTCAGGTAGTTTGTCTATAGACTATATCATTCAGTTATGAGACTATAGTCTCTTCACTCTGGTTCTCACGGACTCTGTCTTTCTATTTGCACTTCTATAGACTCTGTATCTCTATGGTTCTCTATAGAATCTGCTCTCATTCTTATATATACTATCGGTCTGCCTTCGATACTATGTCCATTGGTTCTTCTATAGTCTCTGTCTCTCTCCATGGTTCTTCTATAGACTCTGTCTTTCGCTATGGTTTGTAAGTCGCTCCTATAACAGGTCTGCTAAATCTTAAATGTAAATGTAAATGTAATGGTTCTTCGAGAATCTGTCTCCTATGGTTCTTCTAAGCTCTCTTTCTACTGGTGTCCCCCAGGGCTCTGTTCTAGGCCCTCTCCTATTCTCGCTATACACCAAGTCACTTGGTTCTTCATAGACCTCACATGGTCTCTCCTATCATTTTTCTATAGAAAGGGAAGAGATATGCAGACGTTATTCTATAGTCTCTGTAACACTTCTATAGACTCTGTCTTTCTATTTGGTTCTTCTATGATGACCAGGTGGAATCTGTCATCTCTGGTGTCTGGCAGACATATGTCAGTTCTTCTATGACTCTGTCACCATGGTTCTTATATATACTGAACTATTTGGTTCATAGACTATATGGAGCTTCTATAGCTCTATCCTCCCGGGGAAGTCTCTGTCTCTCTATGGTTCTTCATATCTCGCCTTCACGGTTCAACTCCATTGTGTCCTATGGTTCTTCTAGAGCTCTGTCTTTCTAGTTGGTTGGCTTTGAGACTCTGTCAACACTATGTTCTTCTATAACATCTGTCTCTCTATGGCTCTTCTATATAATATATTCATTTGCTTCTATAGACTCTGTCTCTTAATTAGACTATGGTTCTTAATTAGAATATGTCTATTTGGTCCTAATCCAGGCACTTGTCATCTCCCGTCTGGATTACTGCAACTCTGCTGTCTGGCTGGGCTTCCTGCCTGTGCCATTAAAGGACTCTGTCTCATGGTCCAGAACTCTGTCTCTATGCAGCCTATTCTATTCTAGTCTCTGTCTTCATGGTTCTTCTAAGTTCTTCTATTTAGTTATTCTATAGTCTCTGTCTCTCCGCTCTCTCCACTGGCTTCCAGTTATTTTATAGACTCTGTCCATGGTTCTTCTATAGACTTCCTATGGAGCTGTAGACTATATGTCTATTTGGTTCTTCTATAGACTCTATTTGGCTTCTGATATATGTCTATTTACTTCTAAACTATATGTCTACTTAGCGTTCATCTATATGTCTATGGTTCTTCTATAGACTATATGTCTATTTAGTTCAGCTATAGACTATATGTCTATCTGGTTCTTCTATAGTATATGTGATTTAGTTATCCCTATATGTCTATCTGCTTCAGGATAGTCTCTGTCAATCACCATTTGGTTCTTCTATAGACCCCACCTCTTCAATAGAATATGTCTATTTGGATAGATATATGTCTATTTGGTTCTTCTTAAATATTTAGATGCACTATTGTAATAGTGGTCTGGTTCTTCTGGATGTCAGAATTTATGGTGAATTCTGTCTATTTGGTTCTTCTATAGACTCTGTCTCTCTGGTTCTTAAATGTAAATGTAAATGTCTATAGACTCTGTCTTTCTAGTTAGTATTTCTATAGACTGTCTCTCTATGGTTCTTCTATAGTCTCTGTCTCTCTATGGTTCTTCTATAGACTCTGTCTCTCTATGGTTATCCTATTGTCTCTGTCTCTCTATGGTTCTTCTATAGACTCTGTCTTTCTATTTAGTTATTCTATAGACTCTGTCTCTCTATGGGTCTTCTATAGACTATATGTCTATTTGGTTCTTCTATATACTATATGTCTGTTTGGGTCTTCTATAGACTATATGTCTATTTGGTAGTTCTATATACTATATGTCTGTTTGGGTCTGTCTATTTAGTTATTCTATAGTCTCTGTCACTCTGGTTCTTCTATAGTCTCTGGCTCTCTATGGTTCTTCTATAGTCTCTGTCTTTCTATTTGGTTCTTCTATAGACTCTGTCTTTCTAGTTAGTATTTCTATAGACTGTCTCTCTATGGTTCTTCTATAGTCTTTGTCTCTCTATGGTTCTTCTATAGACTCTGTCTCTCTATTTAGTTCTTCTATAGTCTCTGTCTCTCTATGGTTATGGTAGTCTCTGTCTCTCTATGGTTCTTCTATAGACTATGTGTCTATTTAGTTATTCTATAGACTCTGTCTCTCTATGGTTCTTCTATAGACTATATGTCTATTTACATTTCTTCATTTATAGTCATTTAGTTCTTCTATACGACTATTATCCAGGTTCTTCTATAGATTATGTGAATTTGGGTCTTCTATAGACATCCTAGTGGAACAGCCACTTTACAATAGTGCATCTAAATCATTTAAGGAGGGGGTCTTTCTATTTGGGATTCTTAGATCTATATCTCTAGGTATTCTTGAAGAGGTGGGGTTCTATAGAGGTGTCTCCTATGGTTCTTCTATAGACTCTGTCTGTCTATTTAGTTCTTCTATAGACTCTGTCTTTCTATTTAGTTATGCTATAGATTTGTTCCACCATTGGGGGCTTCTATAGACTAGTTTCTGACTGGTTCTTCTATAGAACTATATGTCTATTTAGGGAGGCTTCTATAGACTATGATGTCAGTTCTTGTTTGGGTGTCTATTTGGGCCTTCTAGCCTAGGTTCTTCTATAGACTATATGTCTCCCTCTATAGTTATTCTATAGTCTCATGGTCTTGTTCTTCTAGCGGATTTCAATTTGGTTCAACTGGAAGCCAGTGGAGAGAGCGGAGGAGCTTCTATAGAATATATGTCTATTTGGTGATGTAGAGAACTTTCTTATAATATTCTATTTACACCAGACGGGCTGCGTTCTTCTATAGAGTTGTCTCTATGGTTCTTAATAGCTCATATTTCTATTTGGCCCAGACTAACAGCGAGGTTCTTCTATAGACTAATCCAGACGGGAGATGACAAGTGCCTGGATTAGGACTATGCTAAGCTTCTATAGACTTCCTGTCTAGGTTCAGGGTCTACTCTGGTTCTTCTATAGATGTTGTAGGTTCTTCTATAACCTGTCAGGAACGTTCTTCTATACCGCCATGATGGTTCTTCTATTGACTAACGACATGTGTCTATTTGTTCTATAGTTGTCCAGGATCACGCCTAAGGTTCTTCTAGCGTCTTGGGAGGAGGACACAATCGAGTTGTCATTTGTTCTTCTATGGCGAGATCATGGAACTATGGCTTCTAGTCTTTCCCCTAAGACTTGAGCAGCTATCGGTTCCGTCTTGCCGAGGTTCTTCTAGCTAGAGGTATTGATCCGTCTATTTGATTCTTCTACACTGATATGTCTTTGCCAGACATGCAGAGACTGCTTTCTATTCGCCACCTGGTCATCAGAAGGGGCACTGGAGAAACTATTACATTGTACAACGTTTGATTTGTTTGATAGGAGAGACTTCTATAGTGAGGTTATGACAGAGCCGTCTTTGTATCTAAGACAATTGTGTAGTTAGAACAGATTTTCTGGGGGACACCATTGTCGTTCTTTTAACGAGGAGACAGATTCTCGCCACGCCACCTGGTAGGAGCGACCTAGTCAGGTAGCAGCACTGTAGAAACTATTACGTACGCCGGAGATGCCCAACTCGGAGAAGGTGGAGAGGAGGATCTGATGGTTCATTTGTTTTGGTGTGCAGTATCGAAGGCAGCCGATATCTAAAGGATTGTGTAGTCAGAGGAAAGAGAGTTAGCTTTAGCTAGTGTCGGAGCTTTAACTAACGTGATACAGAGACACTGAGCTAGTCTAGTTGAATTAGTCACTTAGAAACTATTACTGACTGATTTGGATCAGCTAGAAGCAGTCATTCTGAGAGAGATCAATAAGAGTGTCTAAGGATAGTTCTGTTCTTTCTTTTGGAGAGAAAAGAAAGAAGGGATACTGGTCTGTAGTTGTTGACATCTGAGGGTCCCAGTGTAGGTTTTTTAGTGGGGTTCAACTCTCGCCTCTGGAAGACGATCTGCGGCCAGCAAGGTCAGGGTATCAGTTGATGAGCCTATGCCTTCTATCCAGTCCCTCGACTTCTTGGCACTGACGGAAACATGGATCTGGAGACAGATAGGACTGATAGGGTCCTAGCTGCTCTCTCTTCTCTCGGCCGGTTCACGTCTATACACCCTGATTTTCTGGTCAGAGGGGTGAGAAAGAGGTCAGAGCACAACTGGTAGGGCAGTGTGAGCAGAACCCAGCGGTGTCGTCCTTTGACTTTCAGGATCGGATGTCATTCTCTCTTTCTCCCCTTACCCATCTGTCTATCCTTTTGAATTCCATTTATCAAAATCCTTATCATTTATCGTTTCCTCGGAGAGTTCATCAATGAGCTTGATGCCTTGATAAGCTCCTTTCCTGAGGAGGACCTCTCACAGTCCTGGGGAGAACCTCCCAAAGAGCTTCCTTTAGACTCATTGCTTGGAATTTAGAGTCCACTCCTCTCCTGGCTTTTGACCTCAGAGACAGAGGAGGAAAATACTAGAAGGCAGGCAATAAAGGACCTCATCTTTACTAGATGCTGTTCTTCCACTCCATTGCAACTCCGCTCCAAGTCTCCGACCACTACCTGTATCCTTTTCCCTCGCAATGGTCGTCCCCCAGGGCTCTGTTCTAGGCCCTCTCCTATTCTCGCTATACACCATAGTCACTTTAGCAGAGAGACAGAGGAGGATGCAGAAAGGGAAGAGAGGAGGGTTGAGGAGGCAGAATCAGGAGATAGGTTGGAGAAGGTATGAGCAGAGGGAAGAGATGATAGGATGGAAGAGGAGAGAGTAGCGGGGGAGAGAGAGCGAAGGTTGGGACGGCGCGATACCATCCGAGTAGGGGCAGTGTGGGAAGTGTTGGATGAGACTAGAGGGAAAAGGATACAAGGTAGTGGTCGGAGACTTGGAGGGGAGTTGCAATGAGGTTAGTGGAAGAACAGCATCTAGTAAAGATGAGGTCGAGCGTATTGCCTGCCTTGTGAGTAGGGGGGGAAGGTGAGAGGGTGAGGTCAAAAGAGGAGAGGAGTGGAAAGAAGGAGGCAGAGAGGAATGAGTCAAAGGTAGACGTGGAGAGGTTATTTGGTTCTTCTATAGACTATATGTCTGTTTGGTTCTGTCTATTTAGTTATTCTATAGTCTCTGTCACTCTGGTTCTTCTATGGACTCTGTCTTTCTATTTGGTTCTTCTATAGACTCTGTCTCTCTATGGTACTTCTAAAGACTCTGTCTCTCTATGGTTCTTCTATAGACTATATGTCTATTTGGTTCTTCTATAGACTATATGTCTATTTGGTTCTTCTATAGACTATATGTCTATTTGGTTCTTCTATAGTATCTGTCTCTCTATGGTTCTTCTATAGTCTCTGTCTTTCTATTTGGTTCTTTTATAGACTCTGTCTCTCTATGGTTCTTCTATATAATATATGTCTATTTGGTTCTTCTATAGACTCTGTCTCTCTATGGTTCTTAATTAGACTATATGTCTATTTGGTTCTTCTTTAGACTATATGTCTATTTGTTTCTTCTATAGACTATATGTCTATTTCGTTCTTTTATAGTCTCTGTCTCTCTTTGGTTCTTCAAAAGACTCTGTCTTTCTATTTAGTTCTTCTATAGTCTCTGTCTCTCTATGGTTCTTCTATTGTCTCTGACTCTCTATGGTTATTCTATAGTCTCTGTCTCTCTATGGTTCTTCTATAGACTCTGTCTCTCTATGTTTCTTCTATAGACTCTGTCTCTCTATGTGTCTTCTATAGACTATATGTCTATTTGGTTCTTCTATTGACTATATGTCTATTTGGTTTTTCTATAGACTATATGTCTATTTAGTTATTCTATAGACTAGATGTCTATCTGGTTCTTCTATAGACTATATGTCTATTTGGTTCTTCTATAGACTATATGTCTATTTGGGTCTTCTATAGACTATATGTCTATTTGGTTCTTCTGTAGACTATATGTCTGTTTGGGTCTGTCAATTTTGTTATTCTATAGACTCTGTCTCTCTATGGTTCTTCTATAGTCTCTGTCTTTCTATTTAATTCTTCTATAGAATCTGTCTCTCTATGGTTCTTCTTCTATATGTCTTTTGTCTTCTATAGACTATATGTCTATTTAGTTCTTCTATAGTCTCTGTCACTCTGGTTCTTCTATAGACTCTGTCTTTCTATTTGGTTCTTCTATAGACTCTGACTATCTGTAAATGTAATGGTTCTTCTATAGAATCTGTCTCTCTATGGTTCTTCTATAGTACTATATGTCTATTTGGTTCTTCTATAGACTATATGTCTATTTGGTTCTTCTATAGTCTCTGTTCTTTGATATAATATATGTCTATTTGGTTCTTCTATAGACTCTGTCTTTCTATTTGGTAATTTGTAATATCGTCTATTTAGTTTTTCTATAGACTAAATGTAAATGTAAATGTAATGGTTCTTCTATAGTCTCTGTCTCTCTATGGTTCTTCTATAGACTCTGTCTTTCTATTTGGTTCTTTTATAGACTCTGTCTATCTATGGTTCTTCTATAGCCTCTGTCTCTCTATGGTTCTTTGATATAATATATGTCTATTTGGTTCTTCTATAGACTCTGTCTCTCTATGGTTCTTAATTGGAATATATGTCTATTTAGTTTTTCTATAGACTATATGTCTATTTAGTTATTCTATAGTCTCTGTAACTCTGGTTCTTCTATAGACTCTGTCTTTCTATTTGGTTCTTCTATAGACTCTGTCTCTCTATGGTTCTTCTATAGAATCTGTCACTCTATGGTTCTTCTATAGAATATATGTCTATTTGGTTCTTCTATAGACTCTGTCTCTCTATGGTTCTTATATATACTATATGTCTATTTGGTTCTTCTATAGACTATATGTCTATTTGATTCTTCTATAGACTATATGTCTATTTGGTTCTTCTAGAGTCTCTGTCTCTCTATGGTTCTTCTATAGACTCTGTCTTTCTATTTGGTTCTTCTATAGTCTCTGTCTCTCTATGGTTCTTCTATAGTCTCTGTCTTTCTATTTGGTTCTTTTACAGACTCTGTCTCTCTATGGTTCTTCTATAGACTCTGTCTCTCTATGGCTCTTCTATATAATATATGTCTATTTGGTTCTTCTATAGACTCTGTCTCTCTATGGTTCTTAATTAGACTATATGTCTATTTGGTTCTTCTTTAGACTATATTTCGATTTGGTTCTTCTATAGACTATATGTCTATTTGGTTCTTCTATAGTCTCTGTCTCTCTATGGTTCTTCTATAGTCTCTGTCTTTCTATTTGGTTCTTCTATAGACTCTGTCTTTCTAGTTAGTACTTCTATAGACTCTGTCTCTCTATGGTTATTCTATAGTCTCTGTCTCTCTATGGTTCTTCTATAGACTCTGTCTCTATGGTTCTTCTTTAGACTGTCTCTCTATGGCTATTCTATAGTCTCTGTCTCTCTATGGTTCTTCTATAGACTCTGTCTTTCTATTTAGTTATTCTATAGTCTCTGTCTCTCTATGGTTCTTCTATAGTCTCTGTCTTTCTATTTGATTATTTTATAGACTCTGTCTCTCTATGGTTCTTCTATAGACTGTCTCTCTATGGTTCTTCTATAGACTATATGTCTATTTGGTTCTTCTATAGACTATATTTCTATTTGGTTCTTCTATAGACTATATGTCTATTTAGTTCTTCTATAGACTATATGTCTATTTAGCGCTTCTATAGACTATATGTCTATTTAGTTCTTCTATAGACTATATGTCTATTTAGTTATTCTATAGACTATATGTCTATCTGGTTCTTCTATAGACTATATGTGTATTTAGTTATTCTATAGACTATATGTCTATCTGGTTCTTCTATAGACTATATGTCTATAGTCTCTGTCACTATTTGGGTCTTCTATAGACGATATGTCTATTTGGTTCTTCTATAGACTATATGTCTATTTGGTTCTTCTATAGACTATATGTCTATTTGGGTCTTCTATAGACTATATGTCTATTTGGTTCTTCTATAGACTATATGTCTGTTTGGGTCTGTCTATTTTGTACTTCTATAGACTCTGTCTCTCTCTGGTTCTTCTATATTCTCTGTCTTTCTATTTAGTGCTTCCATAGTCTCTGTCTCTCTATGGTTCTTCAATAGACTCTGTCTCTCTATGGTTCTTCTTCTATAGTTTTTCTATAGACTATATGTCTATTTAGGTCTTCTATAGACTATTTGTCTATTTAGTTATTCTATAGTCTCTGTCACTCTGGTTCTTCTATTGACTCTGTCTCTCTATGGTTCCTCTATAGAATATATGTCTATTTGGTTCTTCTATAGACTATATGTCTATTTGGTTCTTTGATAGTCTCTGTCTCTCTACTCCTCTTCTATAGTCTGTCTTTCTATTTGGTTCTTTTATAGACTCTGTCTCTCTATGGTTCTTCTATAGACTATATGTCTATTTGGGTCTTCTATATCCTATATGTCTTTTTGGTTCTTCTATAGACTATGTCTATTTGGTTCTTCTATAGTCTCTGTCTCTCTATTGTTCTTCTATAGTCTCTGTCTTTCTATTTGGTTCTTTTATAGACTCTGTCTCTCTATGGTTCTTCTATAGACTGTCTCTCTATGGTTCTTCCATAGACTATGTGTCTATTTGGGTCTTCTATATACTATATGTCTTTTTGGTTCTTCTATAGACTATATGTCTATTTAGTTCTTCTATAGACTATATGTCTATTTGGTTCTTCTATAGACTATATGTCTATTTGGTTCTTCTATAGACTATATGTCTATTTGGTTCTTCTATAGACTATATGTCTATTTAGTTCTTCTATAGACTATATGTCTATTTAGTTCTTCTATAGACTATATGTCTTTTTAGCTCTTCTATAGACTATATGTCTATTTAGTTCTTCTATAGACTATATGTCTATTTAGCTCTTCTATAGACTATATGTCTATTTAGCTCTTCTATAGACTATATGTCTACATCTCAGTTTTAGTCCTCCTTTATTGTTGTCATTTCTTTCACTTTCACTTCATTTATTTCTCTCTTTCTTTCTTTGTATTTCTCCCATCTTCTATCTTTCTGGCTCCATTAGCGTCTCTCTCTCTCTCTCTCTTCCTCCTCCCATCTCTCTGTCTGTTTTGAGAGGGCTTGTCAGAGCCCTGACAGTGGTAATCTCAGTGACAGAATCTGTGCCACCCCCCCCCCCATTCAACAGGCACACAACACACACACACACAAACACATACACACACACCAGGCCAGAGGACTGTACAGAGCATGACCCCCCAGCCTCAGCCCTGTAGCCATATCCAACATCTGGTTCAGTCATGTAGATCAGAGAGGAGTATAAAGCCACTCCACTTCCTGTTTCATCTCTCCAATTCTACCCCCTTTACTTACTCTCTCTCATTCTTGTTCACTCTCTCTGGTCTTTCGCTCTAACTCTCTCTTGTTATGTTTCTCTTAATTAATCTTTCCCTCTCTCTAAACACTTCATCATTCTGTTCTCCATCTCTCTCATCCTATAGATTGCAAAAACAATTTTTGAACGGCATCGGTAAGCAACCAACTGCAGTAGTTTACATCATGCTCTCGCACAATATTCTATAATTATGTGCTCGACACACATTCTCAGACATACATTACAACAGTAGACAGGTGTTACACACACACACACAGGCCAGTGTGCAGTCTGTCTGTGTGTCGGTGGTCCGTGGTCCCTGGGGAACCAATAGCAAGTCAGTGTGTGCAGTCAGGGGCCTCCAGTCTATTAGAGGCCCACAGTGGAATTCTCAGTGAAACAGAGATCAGCAGAGTGACAGAGACACACCACAGCTGTGTGGATACATGCACGTAGGGTGGCTTTTTCTCTCTCTGTTGTTTCTTAAATGTTCTCCTGCTGCCTTTTATTGCTCATTTCTATGGTCAAACTTTGTATTTCTTACTTTGCAATTTTATAGCAATAATGTAATTAGTCTGTATCACTCACTAACAGCTTAAAAATAACATATAACATCACTGAGCTGGTTTCATATGAGAGTATGTTTGCTGCCAGGGGTCGATTGGCTATCTGGCAATTCTGGCAAATACCAGATGGACTTGACCATTTTTTGTTGTTGCGTGGACTAGTCAAAGTTGACACACACACACACACACACAAATATTTGTTCTAAATAAAAAATTAATGAAAAAGGTGACATGGCCGGGGGCCCATGGGCATGTTAATAGTTGTTTTTTTTTGTGCAATTTTTCTGTTATACTAACATATAATGGCTGATCAGTAGGCAACGGCCAGCCCCCCTACCTAGACGAGCCAGCCCAGTTTTCTGATAGGCTGAGCTGAGGTCATGTGGCATGAGCAAAGAGACCTGCTCCAACTCTGTCATCAGTTAGACATAGACAACCAAGATCATGGATCGTACGGAAACGTGCCTATAAACGTAGAAAGAGCACATTCTACATTGTCACCTCACTCAAAACATAACATTTTTAGGGTGGCTAAAACCATGATTTGGTCAAAGAGTAAAGTGCATTATCCTCATGATTCCTGTAATGGAAGTGTGTACCATGCCCCTGTGCCTGTTTCGCTGGGGCCTGCTCCTGTAATGAGCGAACCACTCCCCTCTCCCTCCATGCACTTGGGAGATAAATGTGTTCTGATCATATAACATTTTAAAATGCAATCATGGGAAACACACAGCTTTGGAAGTTTCGTCCCATTGTACATGTCGACGAGAGGAGGGCCTTAGCTTTCCCTAGGTGTAATTATTAATTCTTAACTAAATACTCAGCACAATAGCAACTATTTTACAACCAAGATATTTGATATGGCTTTATATGTGCACCGACCGTTGCGAAGGCATAGACCTATAGGTCTCATGGGTAGTACAACTTTAAAAAAAATGTGACATTATATTTACTTTTGGATGAATACATGACTACAAACAGAGGCTATGATACTTGGAGTTAGTGGTCTAGTTAATGTGTTTCCACTTCCACAGATGTTGAACCCCAAATTAATTAGCCCATGATATTAGTTTGTGCTATTTTGGCTTTCTTTGTCAGTAAAATATAGCAACTATAGTCTAATTGTCAAACCAAAATTCATGGCAATTACTGGATTAGGTTGCACAAACTATCATGAGTCATGCATATATATATATATATATATATAGAAGTACTTATTTCTTGAATAAAAGTTCATGTTGAAAAATAGTGGTGACACCAGGGGAAATGTTAGTCTGGAGTCTTGTAATAGTAATTAACACTTAGGGTAGGTGTTGATTCAGGGGAGAGACCTCCCCCAGGATTCCACAATTCTATGATCGCAAAATCCCAAATCCCCCACATATTATACCAGGGCTTGCAAATTTCACAAATGTTCATATAAAACAGTTAAATCATTCCAATATTATTGCATAAAACTGACCCATCACCGCAGTACAAAGAGAGGGCTCACAATTTCAACCAATCATCACACATTTACCGCATAATATGGATCAATCAAGCCACAAATCAGCGTATTTCAATCAAAATCATTCCACAGTTGACAATGCATGTTAGAGCAAAACCAAGCCATGAGGTCAATGGAATTGACCGTAGAGCTCCGGGACAGGATTGTGTCGAGACACAAATCTGGGGAAAGGTACCAAAACATTTATGCATCATTGAAGGTCCCCAAGAACACAGTGGCCTCCATCATTTTTAAATAGAAGAAGTTTGAAACCACCAAGACTCTTCCTAGAGCTGGCCGCCCTGCCAAACTGAGCATTCGGGGGAGAAGGTCCTTGGTCAGAGAGGTGACCAAGAACCCAAAGGTCACTCTGACAGAGCTCCAGAGTTCTTCTGTGGAGATGGGAGAACCTTCCAGAATGACAACCATCTCTGTAGCACTCCACCAATCAATCAATCAAACAAATGTATTTATAAAGCCCTTTTTACATCAGCCGATGTCTCAAAGGTCTGTACAGAAACCCAGCCTAAAACCCCAAACAGCAAGCAATGCAGGTGTAGAAGCATGGTGACCAATCAGGCCTTTATGGTAGCTTTGAGGTTGCAAAAAGGCACCCAAAGGACTCTCATACCATGAGAAACAAAACTCTTTGACCTGAATGCCAATCGTCTGGTCTGGAGGAAACCTGGCACTATCCCTATGGTGAAGCATGGTGGTCGCAGCATTATGCTGTGGGGATGTTTTTCAGTGGCAGGGACTGGGAAACTAGTTCAGGATCGAGGGAAAGATGAACGGAGCAAAGTACAGAGAGATCCTTGATGAAAACCTGCTCCAAAGCACTTAGGACCTCAAACTGGGACGAAGGTTCACCTTCCAACAGGACAATGACCCTAAGCACACAGCCAAGACAATGCAGGTGTGGCTTCGGAAAAGTCTCTGAATGTCCTTGTGTGGCACAGCCAGAGACTTGAACCCGATCGAACATCTCTGGAGAGACCTGAAAAAAGCTGTGCAGCGACACTCCCCATCCAACCTGACAGAGCTTGAGAGGATCTGCAGAGAAGAATGGGAGAAACTCCCCAAATACAGGTGTGCCAAGCTTGTAGCGTCATACCGAAGAAGACTCAAGGCTGTAATTGCTGCCAAAGGTGCTTCAACAAAGTACTGAGTAAATGGTCTGAATACTTAATTTGATATTTCCGTTTTTTATTTTTTATAAATTTGCCAACATTTCTAAAAACCTGTTTTTGCTTTGTCGTTATGGGGTATTGTGCACAGATTGATGAGGGGAAAAAACGATTGAATCAATTTTAGAGTAAGACTGTAGCAAAATGTGGGAAAAGTCAAGGGGTCTGAATACTTTCCGAATGAACTGTATGAAAGGCACTTTTATAACAAATCAGGCAGGCAGGCAGACAGGCAGGCAGGCAGGCAGGCAGACAGACAGACAGAGGCAGGCAGGCAGGCAGGCAGACAGGCAGGCAGGCAGGCAGGCAGGCAGGCAGACAGACAGGCAGGCAGGCAGGCAGGCAGACAGACAGACAGGGCAGGCAGGCAGGCAGACAGACAGACAGGCAGGCAGGCAGGCAGGCAGGCAGACAGACAGGCAGGCAGGCAGGCAGACAGGCAGGCAGGCAGGCAGGCAGGCAGACAGACAGACAGACAGACAGACAGACAGACAGACAGACAGACAGACAGACAACAGGAAAGCAAACAAAATGTCTAGAGTAGAGGAACAGTTATACTGGTGAGTTGTATATCCAGACAGACTAACAGTTAGTGGTGAGTTGTATCTCCGGTGATGTTTTTCCATATTGTATTTGTTTTAAACATGAGCCAGTCACTGGTACAAAAATGGTTGAGAAACGCTGTACTGTACTACCAGTGTCAGCACTACTGCCTGTGTCTAAGTATGGTGTGTTGGGTCAGGGTGTAGGGTGTAGGGTTTATGTGTGGGGGTGGGTGTGTGTGTGTATGGTTGAGGTGAGGGGGTGATGTGGGTTGGTGTGGATAAAATGCCATGGCTGAGTTCTTGTCCAAGTCCGCCCCTGGTTGTTGCAGCAGTCAGAGTTACCATGGTGGTGCAGCCCTCCCCTTAGTCCTAGTTTTGCTAACACTTGGCCAGGTGAGGGTTTGGAGGGCGGAGGAGCGGGTGAATATATCACACAACTTGTGTTTGTCTTGGCTGAAAAGTTGTAGAAAAAGAGACAGAGAGGACCATGCCCTGGGGTGTTTGGGATCGGGGAAGGGAGAGAGATGAGACAGAGAAGACCATGCCCTGGGGTGTTTGGGATCGGGGAAGGGAGAGACATCGGGGATTCTCTTCTAGCTAAATTATTTTCACTCCTTCGGGTGGTCTATTGAGGAGACAGACTTTAAATCACTCAAGTTGCGACAATTGTTAAACTTCAAAAATATGAATAAAATAAATGTTTTTAAATGTTTTAATTGAGTAACCTCACCTTATTTTAGGTTCACACATACCCACACACACACACACACACATTTGTTGTACTGTCCTTGTGGGTACCAAACAATTGATTCCCATTCAAAATCCCATTTTCCTTAACCTCGAACCCTAACCCTAACTACTAATTCTAACCCTTATTCTAATGTTAACCCTAAACCTAACCCCCTAGCCTAAAATTCCCCTTTTCCTTGTGGGGACCAGCTAAATGTCCCCAGTTGTTAACATTTTTCTGGTCCTCACAAGGATAGTAAAACCAAAACACACACACACACACACACACACACACACAGCAGTGCATGTGTGAGTGTAGTGTCGGTGAGGCTTGGTGTGATTGACAGGGAGTGGTGAGCAGAGGAAATGAGGGTTGAAAGAACACTCAGGTGGTGTTAACACCTGATTGACAGGTTGGCCCCACCCTCGCTGACACTCAGACAGACAGAAGACAACCTTCATTTATTCTCCACAAATAAGACAATGGGCTGTCTCCTTTACTCACACATCTTTCTTTTTTCACTTCAGTATTCTTTCTCTTTTTCTCTCCCTTCTCTTTCTCTCCCTCCCTCCTTCTTTCTCTGATGACTGCTGTTGAGTTGTATCTTCCACCTGGTCTCTCTTCTCTTGTTTCTCGAGAGTGTTTCTGCTGATCCCTGGGTTTCTCCGTCACTCCCAAAGGGTGACTGGGTGTGTGTCTCTGTGCCAGTGTGTGTGTAAGTTATAGTATGCCTTTGTATATGTGAGTGCCTTGTGTCTTTGTGTGTGCATGAATGTGCATTTGTAAGGATGTGTGTGGATGCTTGTCAGTATGTGTGCTTGCTTTCTTGCATGTGTACAAGTGCACGTGAGTGTGTCAGAGAGATAGGCCAGGTGTCTGCTCATTGCGGGTTGTCTGTCAGTGGTCTTAGGGCAGGGGTGTGGAGTGAGAGTGGGGCTTGGGCCGGGAAACTGTGACCAAACCGGCTGGGAGAAATTCCTGCCATTCCCCAGGATCCGCCTGGACAAAAAGCACCATAACACACCTGGGATACACAGACATGGGCTCAACACACACACACACACACACACACACACACACACACACACACACACACACACACACACTCTGCACCAATTAACGTGAAATGTAAAACCACCCCCTAAAGTGCAAAGGTCAAATAGAAAAAGGAACCTGAATGCACCTAGACACCAACCTTCCCTCTATCTATCCTTTTCAATGTTCCAAACAAACAGTCAAAAAAAACTTGCATGTCCGGTTACACAGATTATAACCAGTAAGAGTATTGTTACACACACACGCACGCACAGAGAGAGACTTCTACCCCCTCTAAAAAGGGATTGAAAGCATGGTAAGGTTGTGTTTGTGTGATCAGAGGCCCACGGCAGACTGTCATCACCTGAGTCAACTGTAGCCATCAGCCAGTCTGCCTGAGAAAACACCAGAGACATCCAGCCAGAACTAACTAATACATGATACCAGAGACATCCACACAGAACTAATACATGATACCAGAGACATCCAGACAGAACTAACTAATACATGATACCAGAGACATCCAGACAGAACTAAATAATACATGATACCAGAGACATCCAGACAGAACTAACTAATACATGATACCAGAGACATCCAGACAGAACTAACTAATACATGATACCAGAGACATCCAGACAGCACTAATACATGATACCAGAGACATCCAGACAGAACTAACTAATACATGATACCAGAGACATCCAGACAGAACTAACTAATACTGTCATGCTCTGATCTGTTTCACCTCTCCTTGTGATTGTCTCCCACCTGCCAGGTGTCCTGCCTGCCCTGATTTTCTTCAGTGTATTTATCCCTGTGTTTCTGCCTGTCTCATCCTGCCTGCCAGTGACCTTGTATGTTCATCCTGCCTGCCCTTTTTCCCATTCACTTTTTGATAAGTCCTCCTTTTGACCCCTGCCTGACTCATCCTGCCTGCCCTGACCTTTCCCACCTGCCTGATCATCCTGCCTGCCCTGACCTTGATTCTGCCTGCCTGATCATCCTGCCTGCCCTGACCTTGATTCTGCCTGCCTGATCATCCTGCCTGCCCTGACCTTGATTCTGCCTGCCACGACCATTCTCTTGACTTACCCTGTTGGATTATTAAATATTGTAAGGCTCCAACCATCTGCCTCCTGTGTCTGCGTTTGGGTATCGCCTTGTGTCATGATAAATACATGATACCAGAGACATCCAGACAGGACTAACTAGTACGTGGTCCAAGGCACTGCATCTCAGTGCTAGAGATATCACCACAGACCCTGGTTCGATTCCAGGCTCTATCACAGCTGGCTGTGATTGGGAGTCCCATATTGCGGCACACCGTTGGCCCAGCGTCGTTAGGGTTTGGCTGGGGTAGGCCATCATTGTAAATAAGAATTTGTTCTTAACTGACTTGCATAGTTAAATAAAAAGAGGTGGGGAGATCTATCTGTTTTTACTGCATATATCTATAGAGAGAGAGACTAGCTTACGCCAAACTCCATATCACACAAGATGGCTAAGGAGTTTGGTAGAGTCGAGAGGGGGGAGAATATACTTGTGCCACATTTAAAAATGTAATTAAATTTCCTATTAACTTGCCCTACAAGTGTAATTTCAATGGAAGTTCAGTGATACGAGGTACAGTGCCTTTGTAACGGCGTTCTTCGTTTGTCGAAAGAGAGTCGGACCGAAATGCAGCGTGTTGGTTACTCATGTTTTTAATAGAACAAATGACGATACATGAAATAACAAAAACAACAAACGGAACGTGAAAAACCTATACAGCCTGTCTGGTGAACACTAACACAGAGACAGGAACAATCACCCACGAAATACAAAGTGAAACCCAGGCTACCTAAATACGGTTCCCAATCAGAGACAACGAGAATCACCTGACTCTGATTGAGAACCGCCTCAGGCAGCCAAACCTATGCAACACACACCCCTAATCAGCCACAATCCCAATAACTAAAAAACCCCACTAAGAAATTCAACAAACATAAACCCATGTCACACCCTGGCCTGACCAACTAATTAACTAAAACACAAAATACTAAGACCAAGGCGTGACAGAACCCCCCCCCCCCCCTAAGGTGCGGACTCCGCACCTCAAAACCATAGAGAGGTTCCTGGGTGGGCGTCTGTCCATGGTGGCGGTTCCGGCTCGGGACGTGGACCCCACTCCATAAATGTCATAGTTCCTCCCCTTCGCGTCCTGGGATGATCCACCCTCGCCGCCGACCATGGCCGAATAGTCCTCACCCAGAACCCCACTGAACTGAGGAGCAGCTCGTGGCTGAGGGGCAGCTCGGGACTGAGGGGCAGCTCGGGACTGAGGGGCAGCTCGGGACTGAGGGGCAGCTCGGGACTGAGGGGCAGCTCGGGACTGAGGGGCAGCTCGGGACTGAGGGGCAGCTCGGGACTGAGGCGCAGCCCAGTACTGAGAGGAAGCCCAGCACTAAGAGGAAACCCAGTACTGAGAAGAAGCCCAGTGCTGAGATGAAGCCCAGCCAGGCAGTTGAATCCGGCAGATACTGGCTGACTGGCGGATCTGGAAGAGTCTGGTTGACTGGCAGATCTGGAAGAGTCTGGTTGACTGGCAGATCTGGAAGAATCTGGCTGAATGGCAGATCTGGAAGAGTCTGGTTGACTGGCAGATCTGGAAGAATCTGGCTGAATGGCAGATCTGGAAGAATCTGGCTGAATGGCAGATCTGGAAGAGTCTGGCTGAATGGCAGATCTGGAAGAGTCTGGCTGACTGGCAGATCTGGAAGAATCTGGCTGACTGGCAGATCTGGAAGAATCTGGCTGACTGGCAGATCTGGAAGAGCCTGGCTGACTGGCAGATCTGGAAGAGCCTGGCTGACTGGCAGATCTGGAAGAGTCTGGCTGACTGGCAGATCTGGAAGAGTCTGGCTGACTGGCAGATCTGGAAGAGTCTGGCTGACTGGCAGATCTGGAAGAGTCTGGCTGACTGGCAGATCTGGAAGAGTCTGGCTGACTGGCAGATCTGGAAGAGTCTGGCTGACTGGCAGATCTGGAAGAGTCTGGCTGACTGGCAGATCTGGAAGAGTCTGGCTGACTGGCAGATCTGGAAGAGTCTGGCTGTCTGGCAGATCTGGAAGAGTCTGGCTGACTGGCAGATCTGGAAGAGTCTGGCTGACTGGCAGATCTGGAAGAGTCTGGCTGACTGGCAGATCTGGAAGAGTCTGGCTGACTGGCAGATCTGGAAGAGTCTGGCAGACTGACTCTGGCTGATCTGGAAGCTGACTGGCGGCTCTGGCTGCTCCATGCTGATTGACAGCTCTGGCAGACTGACAGCTCTGGACTGTTCCAGCAGTCTGCTGACTGGCAGCAGATCTGGAAGAGTCTGGCAACTCCATGCAGACTGGCAACTCCATGCAGACTGGCAACTCTGGAAGAGACTGACTGGCTGCCCCATGCAGACTGGCAGCTCTGGCTGCTCCATGGCAGATCTGGCAACTCTGGCTGGCAGACTGGAAGTCTGGCTGCACTGGCAGCTCTGGCTGCTCCATGCAGACTGGCAAGCTGCTCCATGCAGACTGGCAGCTCTAGCTGCTCCATGGAGACTGGCAGATGCTGGACTGGCAGCTCTGGCTGCTCCATGGAGACTGGCAGCTCTGGCTGCTCCATGCAGACTGGCTGGCTGCTCCATGCAGACTGGCAGCTCTGCTCCGCTGGCAGCGCTGGAGGAGGAAGGCTCTAGAAACTCTGAACAGGCGGGAGACTGACAGCGCAGGAGAGGGAGAAAGCGCTGGCTGCGCTGAACAGGTGAGGCGCACTGAAGGCCTGGTGCGTGGTACTGGAACTGGTGGTACTGGATCGAGGACACGCACAGGAAGCCTGGTGCGGGGAGCTACCATCGGAGGACTGGTGTGTGAAGGTGGCACAGGATGGACTGGACCGTGAAGGTGTACTGGAGAGCCTGAGAGCAGGACTGGCACAGGACGCGCAAGGCTAGGTAGGTACACAGGAGGCCTAGTGCGTGAGGCTGGCACATTTTTCACCAGCCGACTAACACGCACCTCAGGACTAGTATGGAGCGCTGACCCAGGTGCCATTAAATCCCCGACACGCTCCGTCGGACGAATCTTATACCTAAAGCACCAAACTAGCAACTCCCTCATTACTCTCTCCTCCAATTTCCCCATTAACTCCTTCACAGTCTCTGCTTCGCTCACCTTCAACACCGGTTCTGGTCTCCTCCTTGGCTCCTCACGATAAACAGGGAGAGTTGGCTCAGGTCTATCTCCTGACTCAGCCACTCTCCCTCTGAGCCCCTCCCCCCCAATACATTTTTGGGGCTGATTTTCTGGTTTCGCTCTGCGCCGCCGTGTCACTCTTTTCAACTCCATTATCCTATAGCCCTCTTCGCACTGCTCCAGCGAATCCCAGGCGGGCTCCGGCACTCTCTCTGGGTCGGCCGCCCACCTGTCTATTTCTTCCCACGTCGTATACTCCAATCCTCTGCTGTCCATAACGTCCTCCCTTCGCTGCTCCAGCTGCCTGTTAACACGCTGCTCGGTCCGTGTGTGGTGGGTGATTCTGTAACGGCGTTCTTCGTTTGTCGAAAGAGAGTCGGACCGAAATGCAGCGTGTTGGTTACTCATGTTTTTAATAGAACAAATGACGATACATGAAATAACAAAAACAACAAACGGAACGTGAAAAACCTATACAGCCTGTCTGGTGAACTCTAACACAGAGACAGGAACAATCACCCACGAAATACAAAGTGAAACCCAGGCTACCTAAATACGGTTCCCAATCAGAGACAACGAGAATCACCTGACTCTGATTGAGAACCGCCTCAGGCAGCCAAACCTATGCATCACACACCCCTAAATCAGCCACAATCCCAATAACTAAAAAACCCCACTAAGAAATACAACAAACATTTCTTCAGCAGGGACAGGGAAGATGGTTAAAATTGATGGTTAAAATTGATGGGAAGATGGATGGAGCCAAATACAGGACCATTCTGGAAGAAAACCTGATGGAGTCTGCAAAAGACCTGAGACTGGGACGGAGATTTTGTCTTCCAACAAGACAATGATCCAAAACATAAAGCAAAATCTACAATGGAATGGTTCAAAAATAAACATATCCAGGTGTTAGAATGGCCAAGTCAAAGTCCAGACCTGAATCCAATCAAGAATCTGTGGAAAGAACTGAAAACTGCTGTTCACAAATGCTCTCCATCCAACCTCACTGAGCTCGAGCTGTTTTGCAAGGAGGAATGGGAAAAAAATTCTGTCTCTCGATGTGCAAAACTGATAGAGACATACCCCAAGCAACTTACAGTTGTAATTGCAGCAAAAGGTGGCGCTACAAAGTATTAACTTAAGGGGGCTGAATAATTTTGCACGCCCAATTTTTCAGTTTTTGATTTGTTAAAAAAGTTTGAAATATCCAATAAATGTCATTCCACTTCATGATTGTGTCCAACTTGTTGTTGATTCTTCACAAAAAAATACAGTTTTATATCTTTATGTTTGAAGCCTGAAATGTGGCAAAAGGTCGCAAAGTTCAAGGGGGCCGAATACTTTCGCAAGGCACTGTAAATACGAACAAACCACTTTAAAAGTGAAATACATAACATTGTAGGATATGGTGGTTGTGTAGAGTTGTGAGCTCATGTATTTATATAGAAACAGTGTTTACATTACTCTCCTCCTTTTCTCTTATTTCTTACCTCTCTCTCTTCCCCTCTGTCCATCTGCCCCTCTGTCCATCTGCCCCTCTGTGTGTGAATCTTTGAGCTGCTTCCACACACAAACACAGGGAGTGTGAAAGGCTTGGCAAACTTCAAAGCCTAGGTAGCTGACAGGTAGAAGTGTGGGGGGTGGGGATAAGTCCGGCGGATCACAATAGCCCTATTGCACACCTGTGCTGTATGGAGAAGCACTGACGTGAAGAGACACACACACTCATATCCTTCTCTACTCATGCATATTACTCACATACCTACACATACACTCACACACACACTCACCGTTACATGAACACACGGACACACATACACACACCTATTCATGTTCTTCTCTGCTCATGCTTAAAGACAGGCCGGCAGTGACCTCTCCCCTCACACGCACACACATTCCCTCTCCCATCCTAACCCCTGACCTGTACACCTGCAGGTGTTGGGGTCTTTGTCTGGGGACATGTGAGATCAGCCCCTCTCAGACCCCACCTCTCTCTCAGGTGTTGGGGGCTCAGGTAAGCGCACACACAAACACACACACACTCTTACCCTACCATGTATGTGTGCAACGTACACATAGAAGCTTTTCCTCAGGTTGGTTAAGTTTGTAAAACCTTAAGCTTTTCAGACACTTGGCTTTCAGAGAAGGAGGTTCCGTGTTTTGACTGATATGGAGCCCAAGGACAGACAAGCCTGAGGGAGAGAATGAGAAAGATAAAGTGAGATATAGGGGAGGGAGTTACCCTGTCCTGCCCTTGTGTTGGTGTGGGAGACAAAGGCAAGTGTTAAAAGGATGTATTGATCCTACATATATGATATGTGTGTGTGTATGTGTGTGTGTGTGTGTGTCTCCTTGGCTTAGGACATATAAATCGTACTTTACATTTACATTTAAGTCATTTAGCAGGCGCTCTTATCCAGAGCGACTTACAAATTGGTGAATTCACCTTCTGACATCAGTGGAACAGCCACTTTACAATAGTGCATCTAAATCATTTAAGGGGGGGTTGAGAAGGATTGCTTTATCCTATCCTAGGTATTCCTTGAAGAGGTGGGGTTTCAGGTGTCTCCGGAAGGTGGTGATTGACTCCGCTGTCCTGGCGTCGTGAGGGAGTTTGTTCCACCATTGGGGGGCCAGAGCAGCGAACAGTTTTGACTGGGCTGAGCGGGAACTGTACTTCCTCAGTGGTAGGGAGGCGAGCAGGCCAGAGGTGGATGAACGCAGTGCCCTTGTTTGGGTGTAGGGCCTGATCAGAGCCTGGAGGTACTGCGGTGCCGTTCCCCTCACAGCTCCGTAGCCAAGCACCATGGTCTTGTAGCGGATGCGAGCTTCAACTGGAAGCCAGTGGAGAGAGCGGAGGAGCGGGGTGACGTGAGAGAACTTGGGAAGGTTGAACACCAGACGGGCTGCGGCGTTCTGGATGAGTTGTAGGGGTTGAATGGCACAGGCAGGGAGCCCAGCCAACAGCGAGTTGCAGTAATCCAGACGGGAGATGACAAGTGCCTGGATTAGGACCTGCGCCGCTTCCTGTGTGAGGCAGGGGCGTACTCTGTTGATGTTGTAGAGCATGAACCTACAGGAACGGGCCACCGCCTTGATGTTAGTTGAGAACGACAGGGTGTTGTCCAGGATCACGCCAAGGTTCTTAGCGCTCTGGGAGGAGGAAACAATGGAGTTGTCAACCGTGATGGCGAGATCATGGAACGGGCAGTCCTTCCCCGGGAGGAAGAGCAGCTCCGTCTTGCCGAGGTTCAGCTTAAGGTGGTGATCCGTCATCCACACTGATATGTCTGCCAGACATGCAGAGATGCGATTCGCCACCTGGTCATCAGAAGGGGGAAAGGAGAAGATTAATTGTGTGTCGTCTGCATAGCAATGATAGGAGAGACCATGTGAGGTTATGACAGAGCCAAGTGACTTGGTGTATAGCGAGAATAGGAGAGGGCCTAGAACAGAGCCCTGGGGGACACCAGTGGTGAGAGCGCGTGGCGAGGAGACAGATTCTCGCCACGCCACCTGGTAGGAGCGACCTGTCAGGTAGGACGCAATCCAAGCGTGGGCCGCACCGGAGATGCCCAACTCGGAGAGGGTGGAGAGGAGGATCTGATGGTTCACAGTGTCGAAGGCAGCCGATAGGTCTAGAAGGATGAGAGCAGAGGAGAGAGAGTTAGCTTTAGCAGTGCGGAGCGCCTCCGTGATACAGAGAAGAGCAGTCTCAGTTGAATGACTAGTCTTGAAACCTGACTGATTTGGATCAAGAAGGTCATTCTGAGAGAGATCGCGGGAGAGCTGGCCAAGGACGGCACATTCAAGAGTTTTGGAGAGAAAAGAAAGAAGGGATACTGGTCTGTAGTTGTTGACATCGGAGGGATCGAGTGTAGGTTTTTTCAGAAGGGGTGCAACTCTCGCTCTCTTGAAGACGGAAGGGACGTAGCCAGCGGTCAGGGATGAGTTGATGAGCGAGGTGAGGTAAGGGAGAAGGTCTCCGGAAATGGTCTGGAGAAGAGAGGAGGGGATAGGGTCAAGCGGGCAGGTTGTTGGGCGGCCGGCCGTCACAAGAAGCGAGATTTCATCTGGAGAGAGAGGGGAGAAAGAGGTCAGAGCACAGGGTAGGGCAGTGTGAGCAGAACCAGCAGTGTCGTTTGACTTAGCAAACGAGGATCGGATGTCGTCGACCTTCTTTTCAAAATGGTTGACGAAGTCATCTGCAGAGAGGAGGAGGGGGGGAGGGGGAGGAGGATTCAGGAGGGAGGAGAAGGCGGCAAAGAGCTTCCTAGGGTTAGAGGCAGATGCTTGGAATTTAGAGTGGAAGAAAGTGGCTTTAGCAGCAGAGACAGAGGAGGAAAATGTAGAGAGGAGGGAGTGAAAGGATGCCAGGTCCGCAGGGAGGCGAGTTTTCCTCCATTTCCGCTCGGCTGCCCGGAGCACTGTTCTGTGAGCTCGCAATGAGTCGTCGAGCCACGGAGCGGGAGGGGAGGACCGAGCCGGCCTGGAGGATAGGGGACATAGAGAGTCAAAGGATGCAGAAAGGGAAGAGAGGAGGGTTGAGGAGGCAGAATCAGGAGATAGGTTGGAGAAGGTATGAGCAGAGGGAAGAGATGATAGGATGGAAGAGGAGAGAGTAGCAGGGGAGAGAGAGCGAAGGTTGGGACGGCGCGATACCATCCGAGTAGGGGCAGTGTGGGAAGTGTTGGATAAGAGCGAGAGGGAAAAGGATACAAGGTAGTGGTCGGAGACTTGGAGGGGAGTTGCAATGAGGTTAGTGGAAGAACAGCATCTAGTAAAGATGAGGTCGAGCGTATTGCCTGCCTTGTGAGTAGGGGGAAGGTGAGAGGGTGAGGTCAAAAGAGGAGAGGAGTGGAAAGAAGGAGGCAGAGAGGAATGAGTCAAAGGTAGACGTGGGGAGGTTAAAGTCACCCAGGACTGTGAGAGGTGAGCCGTCCTCAGGAAAGGAGCTTATCAAGGCATCAAGCTCATTGATGAACTCTCCGAGGGAACCTGGAGGGCGATAAATGATAAGGATGTTAAGCTTGAAAGGGCTGGTAACTGTGACAGCATGGAATTCAAAGGAGGCGATAGACAGATGGGTAAGGGGAGAAAGAGAGAATGACCACTTGGGAGAGATGAGGATCCCGGTGCCACCACCCCGCTGACCAGAAGCTCTCGGGGTGTGCGAGAACACGTGGGCGGACGAAGAGAGAGCAGTA
Source organism: Oncorhynchus masou masou (assembly GCF_036934945.1). NCBI lineage: Eukaryota > Metazoa > Chordata > Actinopteri > Salmoniformes > Salmonidae > Oncorhynchus > Oncorhynchus masou. Next base: position 74,419,072 of record NC_088220.1, read on the forward strand.
GGAGTAGCAGTGTTGTCTGTGGTGATCCATGTTTCCGTCAGTGCCAAGAAGTCGAGGACTGGAGGGAGGCATAGGCTGAGATGAACTCTGCCTTGTTGGCCGCAGATCGGCAGTTCCAGAGGCTACCGGAGACCTGGAACTCCACGTGGGTCGTGCGCGCTGGGACCACCAGATTAGGGTGGCCGCGGCCACGCGGTGTGGAGCGTTTGTATGGTCTGTACAGAGAGGAGAGAACAGGGATAGATAGGCACATAGTTGACAGGCTACAGAAGAGGCTACGCTAATGCAAAGGAGATTGGAATGACAAGTGGACTACACTTATCGAATGTTCAGAACGTTAAGCTTACGTAGCAAGAATCTTATTGACTAAAATGATTGAAATGATACAGTACTGCTGGAGTAGGCTAGCTGGCAGTGGCTACGTTGTTGACACTACACTAATCAAGTCGTTCCGTCGAGTGTAATAGTTTCTACAGTGCTGCTATTCGGGGGCTAGCTGGCTAGCTAGCAGTGTTGATTACGTAACGTTACGTTAAAAGAACGACAATAGCTGGCTAGCTAACCTAGAGAATCGCTCCAGACTACACAATTGTCTTATTGTCTTAGATACAAAGACGATACAAAGACGGCTATGTAGCTAGCTAGCTACGATCAAACAAATCAAACCGTTGTACTGTAATGAAGTGAAATGAAAATGTGATACTACCTGTGGAGCGAGGCGGAATGTTGACCGGGTTGTTGAAGTTCAATTCGGAAGACGTTGGCTAGCTGTTGCTGTTGGCTAGCTAGCTAGCTAGCTAGCAGTGACTCCTACGTTAAGGACGACAAATAGGACGACAAATAGCTGGCTAGCTAACCTTGGTAAATTAAGATAATCACTCTAAGTCTACACACTCTAAACTACACAATTACCTTGGATACGAAGACAGCAAAGACAACTATCTAGCTAGCTAACACTACACTAATCGAGTCGTTGAGTGTAATAGTTTCTACAGTGCTAGTGGACGTTAGCTAGCTGCTGTGCTAGTGGACGTTAGCTAGCTGCTGGGCAGATAGCAGTGAAGACTACGTTAGGACGACGAAATACGATAATTACGCAATTATCTTTGATACAAAGATGGCTATGTAGCTAGCTAAGAAGAAATTGCTAAGATTAGACAAATCAAACCGTTGTACTATAATGAAATGTAATGAAAAGTTATACTACCTGCGGACCGAAGTGTAGATGCGACCGCTCGCTCCAACCCGGAACCGAGAACACTTTGTGTTCTCATGTTTGTTTTAAATGACACAATTGACCACTCTGAGCCTCTTATCTGAGGGCACGCACACAAGCGAGGTGGGGAGTGGTCCAGTCAGATCGCCGCCACCTTACCCCCACTTCCTATTTTTGTCATCCCAACTACCAATGGGATGCCTGGGATGTCAAAGGCAATGGACATTTCTTTCCCCTTTGTTCTCTTATTCTCGCTGTCTCCATTATCTTCTTTGATTCTGTCCTGCTTACTATTTCCTCTCTACTTTGCCTAACCCCTTTCTTAATATCCACTGTCTTTTTTCATTTTATTAATTTCCTTCTTGATTCATCACTTTCTTTCTCTCCATCCTCTCTTATTTGTCCATCATTTTATGTTGCGGATGTGCGTAAGGCCTTTAAACATGTCAACATTTCACAAGGTTGCAGGGCCAGATGAATTACCAGGACGTGAAGTCCGAGCATGCACTGACCAACTGGCAAGTGTCTTCACTGACATTTTCAACCTGTCCCTGACTGAGTCTGCAATACCAACATGTTTTAAGCAGACCACCATAGTCCCTGTGCCCAAGAACACCAAAGTAACCTGCCTAAATGACTACCAAACCGTAGAACTCACGTATGTATTCATGAAGTGCTTTGAAAGGCTGGTCATGGCTCACATCAACACCATTATACCAGAAACCCTAGACCATATCCAACTTGCATACCGTCCCAACAGATCCACAGATGATGCAATCTCTATTGCACTCCACACTGCCCTTTCACACCTGGACAAAAGGAACACCTATGTGAGAATACTATTCATTGACTACAGCTCAGCGTTCAACACCATACTGCCCTCAAAGCACATCACTAAGCAAAGGACCCTGGGACTAAACACCTCCCCTGCAACTGGATCCTGGACTTCCTAACTGGCTGCCCCCAGGTGGTAAGGATAGCTAACAACACATCTGCCACACTGATCCTCAACACAGGGACCCCTCAGGGGTGAGTGCTCAGTCCCCTCCTGTACTCCCTGTTCACCCATGACTGCATGGCCAAGCACGACTCCAACACAATCATTACATTTTAGACGACACAACAGTGGTAGGCCTGATCACCGACAATGATGAGACATCCTATAGGGAGGAGGTCAGAGACCTGGCAGTGTGATGCCAGGATTACAACCTCTCCCTCAACATGATCAAGACAGAGGAGATGATTGTGGTCTACAGAAAAAGGGCCCAAACACACCCCCATTCTCATCGACGGGGCAGTAGTGGAGCAGGTGGAGAGCTTCAAGTTCCTTGTTGTCCATATCACTAACAAACTTTCATGGTCAAGGCACACCAAAACAGTCATGAAGAGGGAACAAAACAAAGCCTATTCCCCCTCAGGAGACTGAAAAGTTTTGGCATGTGACCTCAGAACCTCAGAAAGTTCTCCAGCTGCACCATTGAGAGCATCCTGACTGGATGCATTATCGCCTGGTATGGCAACTGCTCGGCAGAAGGTAGTGTGTACAGCCACGTACATCACTGGGGCCAAGCTTTCTGCCATCCAGGACCTCTATACCAGGCGGTGTCAGAGGAAGGCCCATAAAATTGCCAAAGACTCCAGCCACCCGGGACATAGACTGTTCTCTCTGCTACCGAACGGCAAGCGGTACCTGAGTGCCAAGTCTACGTCCAAAAGGCTTCTTAACAGCTTCTACCCCCAAGCCATAAGACTCCTGAACAGCTAATAAAATGGCTACTATTTGCATTGTCCCCAGCCCCCATTTTAACGCTGCTGCTACTCTCTGTTTATTATCCATACATTGTCACATTACCTCTACCTACATGTACGTATTACCTCAATTACCTTGACTAACCAGTGCCCCCGAACATTGACTCTGTATCGGTACCCCCTGTATATATCTTTGCTATTGTTATTCTATTGTTGCTCCTTAATGATTTGTTATTTTTATATATACAGTTAAAGTCGGAAGTTTACATACACTTAGGTTGGAGTCATTAAAACTTGTTTTTCAACCACTCCACAAATTTCTTGTTAACAAACTATAGTTTTGGTAAGTTGGTAAGGATATCTACTTTGTGCATGACACAAGTATTTTTTCCAACAATTGTTTACAGACAAATTATTTCACATATAATTCACTATATCACAATTCCAGTGGGTCAGAAGTTTACATACACTAAGTAGACTGTGCCTTTAAACAGCTTGGAAAATTCCAGAAAAGATGTCATGGCTTTAGAAGCTTCTGATAGGCTAATTAACATAATTTGAGTCAATTGGAGGTGTACCTGTGGATGTATTTCAAGGCCTACCTTCAAACTCAGTGCCTCTTTGCTTGACATCATGGGAAAATCAAAAGAAATCAGCCAAGACCCCAGGAAAAAACTGTAGACCTCCACAAGTCTGGTTCATCCTTGGGAGTCATTTCCAAACGCCTGAAGGTACCACGTTCATCTGTACAAACAATAGTACACAAGTATAAATACCATGGGACCATGCAGCCGTCATACCGCTCAAGAAGGAGATGCATTCTGTCTCCTAGAGACAGAACAACAGCAAAGGACCGTGTGGAGATGCTGGAGGAAACAGGCATAAAAGTATCTATATCCACAGTAAAATGAGTCCTATAGCGACATAACCTGAAAGGCAGCTCAGCAAGGAAGAAGCCACTGCTCCAAAACCGCCATAAAATAGCCAGACTACGGTTTGCAACTGTAGATGGGGACAAAGATCGTACTTTTTGAAGTAATGTCCTCTGGTCTGATGAAACAAAAATAGAACTGTTTGGCCATAATGACCATCATTATGTTTGGAGGAAAAAGGGGGAGTCTTGCAAGCTGAAGAACACCATCCCAACCATGAAGCAAGGGGGTGGCAGCATCATGTTGTGGTGGTGCTTTGCTGCAGGAGGAGCTGGTGCACTTCACAAAATATATGGCATCATGAGGACAGAAAATTACGTGGATATATTGTAGCAACATCTCGAGACTTCAGTCCGGAAGTTAAAGCTTGGTCGCAAATGGGTCTTCCAAATGGACAATGACCCCAAGCATACTTCCAAAGTTGTGACAAAATGGTTTAAGGACAACAAAGTCAAGGTATTGGAGTCACAAAGCCCTGACCTCAATCCCATAGAAAATTTGTGGGCCGAACTGAAAAAGCATGTGCGAGCAAGGAGGCCTACAAACCTGACTCAGTTACACCAGCTCTGTCAGGAGGAATGGGCCAAAATTCACCCAACCCACTGTGGGACGCTTGTGGAAGGCTTCCAAAAATGTTTGATCCAAGTTAAACAATTTAAAGGCAATGCTACCAAATGCTAATTGAGTGTATGTCAACTTTTGACCCACTAGGAATGTGATGTAAGAAATTAAATCTGAAATAAATCATTCTCTCTACTATTATTCTAACATTTCACAATATTAAAATAAACTGGTGATCCTAACTGACCAAAGACAGGGAATTTTTACCAGGCTTAAATGTCAGGAATTGTGAAAAACGGAGTTTAAATGTATTTGGCTAAGGTGTATGTAAACTTCCGACTTCAACTTTTTTTTCTCCAGTGTATTTAAGTAAATACTTTCCCAACACTTTTTTTCTTAAAACTGCATTGTGGATTAATGGCTTGTAAGTAAGCATTTCACTGTAAGGTGAATTTGGTGCATGTGACAAATAACATTTGATTTGATCTGTATTTCTTCCTAGTTTTCATTGAATTTCCCAGTGCTGTGGCCTATCTATCAGCTCTTTTATATAGAGGGCCAGGATATACACTTGTTCACCTGCTCTGAGTTAAGGTTGAGGTTGTTCTAGTGGTCAACAGGATGGCAGCCGGCAGAGTTGGTATGGCCCTGTCTGTCTGTGTCTCAGTCAACACGGTAAGATAGGCCATAGTACATTTCTGTCTGTCTGTCATTCTGAGTCGATTAAACTTGGATATCTTCCGGAGCCTGACATCTGTCTGTGGACGACATCTGACCAGGTCTTTTCTTTACCTAACCGGCGCCGACAGAGATGGCTGCCACGCTTCTCGTTCCTAGGAAACTATGCAGTATTTTTTTTGTGTGTGTTATTTCTTACAATGTTACCCCAGGAAATCTTAGGTTTATTACATAAAGTCAGGAGGAACTATTGCATATAAGAGCAACGTCAACTCACCAACATTACGACCAGGAATACGACTTTCCCGAAGAGGATCCTCTGTTTGGATTACCACCCAGGACAATGGATCGGATCTCAGCCGACAACCCAAAACAACTGTGCCGTAGAAGGGGCAGACTGAGCGGTCTTCTGGTCAAGCTTCGTGGACGGGCACATCGTGCACCGCTCCCGAGCATACTACTCGCCAATGTCCAGTGTCTTGACAACAAGGTAGTCGAAATCCGAGCAAGGGTAGCCTTCCAGAGAGACATCAGAGACTGTACCCTTTTTTGTTTCTTCACGGAAACATGGCTCACTCGAAACACGCTATCGGAGTCGGTACAGCCACCTGGTTTCTTCACGCATTGCGCCAACAGAAACAAGCATCTCTCTGGTAAGAAGAAGGGCGGGGGTGTATGCCATATGATTAACGAGACGTGGTGTGATCATAACAACATACAGGAACTCAAGTCCTTTTGGTTACCTGACTCAAGTCCTTTTGGTCCGAATTCCTCACAATCAAATGCCGACCGCATTATCTACCAAGAGAATTCTCTTCGATCATAATCACAGTTGTGTATATTTCCCCCCAAGCGGAGACATCAACGGCCCTGAAAGAACTTCATTCGACTCGAAGTAAACTGGAAACCACATATCCTGAGGCTGTATTTATTGTAGCTGGGGATTTTAACAAGGCTAATTTGAAAACGATTGCGCAAACCGGGCTGGCAAAACCCTGGATCATTGTTATTCTAACTTCCGTGACGCATATAAGGCCCTCCCCCGCCCTTCTTTCGGAAAAGCTGACCACAACTCCATTTTGTTGCTCCCAGCCTATAGACAGAGACTAAAACAGGAAGCACATACGCTCAGGTCTGTTCAACGCTGGTCCGACCAATCGGATTCCACGCTTCAAGATTGCTTCGATCATGTGGACTGGGATATGTTCCGCATAACGTTGAACAACAACATTGATGAATACGCTGATTCAGTGAGCGAGTTTATTGGCAAGTTCATCGGTGATGTTGTACCCACCACATCTATTAAAACATTCCCCAACCAGAAACCGTGGATTGATGGCAGCATTTGCGCAAAACTGAAAGTGCTGCTTTTAATCAGGGCAAGGTGACCGGAAACATGACCGAATACAAACAGTGTAGCTATTCCCTCCGCAAGGAAATCAAACAAGCTAAGCATCAGTATAGAGACAAAGTGGAGTCGCAATTCAACGGCTCAGACACGAGAGGTATGTGGCAGGGTCTACAGTCAATCACAGACTACAAAAGAAAAACCAGCACCGTCGCGGACCACGATGTCTTGCTCCCAGACAGACTAAACAACTTCTTTGCTCGCGTTGAGGACAATACAGTGCCACTGACACGGCACGCTACCAAAACCTGCGGGCTCTCCTTCGCTGCAGCCAACGTGAGTAAAACATTTAAACATGTAAACCCTCGCAAGGCTGCAGGCCCAGACGGCATGCCCGGCTGTGTCCTCAGAGCATGTGCAGACCAGCTGGCCGTTGTGTTTACGGACATATTCAATCAATCCTTATCCCAGTCTGCTGTTCCCACATGCTTCAAGAGGGCCACAATTGTGCCTATTCCCAAGAAAGCTAAGGTAACTGAGCTAAATGCCTACCGCCCTGTAGCACTCACTTCCGTCATCATGAAGTGCTTTGAGAGACTAGTCAAGGACCATATCACCTCCACCCTACCTGACACCCTAGACCCACTCCAATTTGCTTACCGCCCCAATAGGTCCACTGACGACGCAATCGCCATCACACTGCACACTGCCCTAACGCATCTGGACAAGAGGAATACCTATGAAAGAATGTTGTTCATTGATTACAGCTCAGGATTTAACACTATAGTACCCTCCAAACTCGTCATTAAGCTCGAGACCTGGATCTCGACCCCGCCCTGTGCAACTAGGTCCTGACAGGCTGCCCTCAGGTGGTGAGGGTAGGCAACAACATCTCCACCCCGCTGATCCTCAACACTGGGTCTCCACAAGGATGCGTTCTCAGCCCTCTCCTGTACTCCCTGTTCACCCACGATTGCGTGGCCATGCACGCCTCCAACTCAATCATCAAGTTTGCAGATGACACTACAGTGGTAGGCTTGATTACCAACAATGACGAGACGGCCTACAGGGAGGAGGTGAGGGCCCTCGGAGTGTGGTGTCAGGAAAATAACCTCATACTCAATGTCAACAAAACAAAGGAGATGATCGTGGACTTCAGGAAACAGCAGAGGGAGCAGCCCCCTATCCACATTGACGGGAGAGTAGTGGAGAGGGTTGAAAGTTTTAAGTTCCTTGGCGTACACAACATGGACAAACTGAAATGGTCCACCCACACAGACAGCGTGGTGAAGAAGGCGCAGCAGAGCCTCTTCAACCTCAGGAGGCTGAATAAATTTGGCACGTCACCAAAAACCCTCACAAATTCTAAAGATGCACCATCGAGAGCATCCTGTTGGGCTGTATCACCGCCTAGTATGGCAGCTGCTCCGCCCATAACCGTAAGGCTCTCCAGAGGGTAGTGAGGTTTGCACAACGCTTCACCGGGTGCAAACTACCTGCCCTCCAGGACACCTACACCACCCGATGTCACAGGAAGGCCAAAAATATCATCAAGGAGAACAACCACCCGAGCCACTCCCTGTTCACCCTGCTATCATCCAGAAGGCGAGGTCAGTTTATCAAAGCTGGGACCAAGAGACTGAAAAACAGCTTCTATCTCAAGGCCATCAGACTGTTAAACAGCCATCACTAACAGAGAGTGGCTGCTGCCAACATACGGACTCAAATCTCTAGACAATTTAATAATGGAAAAATGTATGTAATAAATGTATCACTAGCCACTTTAAACAATGCCACTTTATATCATGTTTACATACCCTACATTACTCATCTCATATGTATATACCATACTCTATACCGTCTACTGCATCTTGCCATCTTGATGTAATTAAATGAATCACAAGCCACTTTAAACAATGCCACTTTATATAATGTTTACATACCCTACATTACTCATCTCATATGTACAGTGGGGCAAAAAAGTATTTAGTCAGCCACCAATTGTGCAAGTTCTCCCACTTAAAAAGATGAGAGAGGCCTGTTATTTTCATCATAAGTACACTTCAACTATGACAGACAAAATGAGAAGAAAGAAATCCAGAAAATTACATTGTAGGATTTATTATGGTGGAAAATAAGTATTTGGTCACCTACAAACAAGCAAGATTTCTGGCTCTCACAGACCTGTAACTTCTTCTTTAAGAGGCTCCTCTGTCCTCCACTTGTTACCTGTATTAATGGCACCTGTTTGAACTTGTTATCAGTATAAAAGACACCTGTCCACAACCTCAAACAGTCACACTCCAAACTCCACTATGGCCAAGACCAAAGAGCTGTCAAAGGACACCAGAAACAAATTGTAGACCTGCTCCAGGCTGGGAACACTGAATCTACAATAGGTAAGCAGCTTGGTTTGAAGAAATCAACTGTGGGAGCAATTATTAGGAAGTGGAAGACATACAAGACCCCTGATAATCTCCCTCGATCTGGGGCTCCACGCAAGATCTCACCCCGTGGGGTCAAAATGATCAGAAGAACGGTGAGCAAAAATCCCAGAACCACACTGTCAGGACCCGGTTACGAACCTGGGTCTCCGGAGTGAGAAACAGTCACTTAACCAACTGAGCCACGAATAGTCAGCAGAACCCAGAAGATGAGGCAGACACAGCAGTACTTAAGACGGTGTATTTAATAAAGTAAAAAGGAGAAGTCCTTCAATACAAAAAATGGCAAATCCAAAAGGTGGTAGGAATAGCACAAAAAAGCCTCAAGAGATACTCGAAAACAAAAACAGAATTCCACAAGAGCATCCACCGGAATCGACAAGAATACACAGAACACTAGGGCTGGGTGCTAACATACAAACACAGAGCACAGAACTGAGGGAAACTAAGGGTTTAAATACAATCAGGGATCAGGGAAAACGAGGCACAGGTGCAAATAATAATGGGGAACAAGGGAAAAAACATGAGGTCAAAAAGCACAATGGGGGCATCTAGTGACCAAAACCCGGAACAACCCTGGCCAAATCCTGACACACACGGGGGGACCTAGTGAATGACCTGCAGAGAGCTGGGACCAAAGTAACAAAGCCTACCATCAGTTTTCCACCATAATTTGCAAATAAATTAATTTAAAATCCTACAATGTGATTTTCCGGATTTTTTTTTCTCGTTTTGTCAGTCATAGTTAAAGTGTACCAATGAGGAAAATTACAGGCCTCTCTCATCTTTTTAAGTGGGAGAACTTGCACAATTGGTGGCTGACTAAATACTTTTTTGCCCCACTGTATATACTGTACTCCATACCATCTACTGCATCTTGCCTATGCCGTTCGACCATCACTCATTCATATATTTTTATGTACATATTCGTATTCATTCCTTTACACTTGTGTGTATAACGTAGCTGTTGTGAAATTGTTTGGTTAGATTACTTGTTAGATATTACTGCATGGTCGGAACTAAAAGCACAAGCATTTTGTTACACTCGCATTAACATCTGCTAACCATGTGTATGTGACAAATAAAATTTGATTTGATTTAGAGTTGATGTAGCTGGCAAGGTAATAGCAGGTAGACTTTAGCCAGCCCATAGGGCTCTGCTTTGGTCCCCTATGACCCTGCCCAGTGTTTTTCAGGGGTTTTCCAGTTCAAGTCTTTTTATTACCGACATTGTATTCAACACAAACCATGGTCATATACTGTAATATGTAAATATCTAATGACTTTTGAATTATTTAATACAAATATTTTAATTGAGGAATATTCTGTACCTGTATCTTGGAAGTCAATCCCTCTTGGATGTACTGTAAGTGAAAGGAGGCTGGTCTGTGTTGGATGTATGTTTAGGTGTGTGTGTGTGTGTGTGTGTGTGTGTGTGTGTGTGTGTGTGTGTGTGTGTGTGTGTGTGTGTGTGTGTGTGTGTGTGTGTGTGTGTGTGTGTGTGTGTGTGTGTGTGTGTGATCCTCAAGGTCGGGGGCAACTCTTGCGGCGTCATCTAGGCACACGTTCACATCACACACACACACACACACACACACACACACACACACACACACACACACACACACACACACACACACACCCCGTCTCTCCGTTCCAGCGCTCCTCTCGTTCATAAAAGGGTTAATGAGATCTGTCATCACCCCACACATACGGTTTATTATCAAAGGGTTCCTTCCTGTGTTGGGTAAAAATAATCATGCAATTCCACAGACATAAATGTCCACTGGGGTCCTGGGCGGTCCTAAACAAATGATTGTTTTCACTGGGTTCCTTTGGGGTAGCATCCAGGCAGTATAGGGGGGTTTGAGGAAGTGACTTAGCCTTTTAGGTCTTCAGACAGGAATCATAGCTACCATCACCTTCAGTCCCCTCACTTTTTACCCCAACATGCCACATAGTGGTTTGTATTGCTCCCAGAACCATTCCCTTTTACTGTTTTCTGCTCTTCTCTTACTACAGCCTCCATCCCAAGAATAGCTGAACATTGGACTCCAGAGGGTCGGCCCCAAGACATGGTGGTGGAGAAAAATGTAGGCAGAGCTCCAACAACATCAGCAGAGCTGGGGCACGGTGGAGAAGATGGCCAGAGACAGAAAGAAGGGGAGAGCCTTTGTTGCTGCCCTATGTTCCAGCCGGCATGACGGGGGATGTGTGAGTGAGTCCTGTTTTCGTCTACTCGTATACATTGGTTCCCTACTGTCCATCTATCTCCGACCTATTGACATTCTGTCTTACTGCATTAATCAACAATGTGCCTATGCTAGCCTCTATGGATACTACACATTGCATGCTTAGATGCACCCTGCCCTATCCCATTACCCCCCCTCCTCCCCCACAATGAGCCTCTCTCCTCTTGCTTCATACCCTCAACTGACCTTGTCTACCCTCAGTCTAACTCATTCCCTGAACTGACCCTGTCCACCCTCAAGCTGCCCCCCCTCTCCTTGACAACCTCCCTCTTAGTGAGAAATAGGCAAGGAATGCCAGTGGCAGACATTTAGTGTAAATGTCAGCACACACACACATACATGCATGCATACACACACACACATGCATGCATACATACATACAGTTGAAGTCGGAAGTTTACATACACTTAGGTTGGAGTCAGTAAAACGTATATTCAACCACTCCACAAATGTCTTGTTAACAAACTATAGTTTTGGCAAGTCGGTTAGGACATCTACTTTGTGAATGACACAAGTCATTTTTCCAACAATTGTTTACAGACAGATTCTTTCACTTATAATTCACTGTATCACAATTCCAGTGGGTCAGAAGATTACATACACTAAGTTGACTGTGCCTTTAAACAGCTTGGAAAATTCCAGAAATGTATGTCATGGCTTTAGAAGCTTCTGATAGGCTAATTAATATCATATGTGTCCATTGGAGGTGTACCTGTGGATGTATTTCAAGGCCTACCTTCAAACTCAGTGCCTCTTTGCTTGACATCATGGGAAAATCAAAAGAAATCAGCCAAGACACATTTGTCTGTCTGTCATTCTCTGAGTCAGGAATTGTGAAAAACAGAGTTTAAATGTATTAAGCTAAAGTGTATATAAACTTCCGGCTTCAACATTCACACACACACACACACACACACACACACACACACACACACACACACACATATACAGACAGAAGCTCTCCCAAAGGGGATAAATAGCATGTAGGCCAATATCAGTGTTCGGAGAAGAAAAATATTTTCATTGCGAGTGTATCTCTATATGTCAACAATCTGATAGGGCGCTGGGTGGAGATGCTTGGTTCCCAGGAGGACTCTGGCCACAGGTTGGGGCAGGGGGATGGAGGGGGTGGATAGAGTGGTGAACAGGAGAACATGGTGTTTGTCAACACCTCTGGTCTGGCAGATAGAGAGGGCAGTCTGTGACAGAGGAGCGATAGGAAGCAGATACAAGTGAACTTCCATTTAGACATCATCTATGTCCCGTGTGTGTGTGTGTGTGTGTGTGTGTGTGTGTGTGTGTGTGTGTGTGTGTGTGTGTGTGTGTGTGTGTGTGTGTGTGTGTGTGTGTGTGTGTGTGTGTGTGTGTGTGTGTGCGTGCGTGCGTGCGTGCGTGCGTGTGTGTGCGCGAACCGTGCTCTATCCACAAAGGGTCCCATGGTGTTTTCATAACAGTCACTCCTACACCAGCCCAGCAGTGTGTATCTCTGATAGGAATTATATTCTCAAAGCTGATATTCGATTCTCTCTCAGGCTATTATAGAAAAGACAATAGATTTTTTTAACCATTTGTTAGCTAGTTACCAATTGAATTATTTAAAGAACCACACACATTGCTGTAGCAAATAACTGGCAAGTACCATGTTGACAGAATTGTGAGAGAGATTTACCACCAATAGACTAGAGACTGTAGGAGATGTTGGGGAAGGACACAACCTGAATAAACTACTACTATCTTTTCATATCCCATTACCTGTCATAATGTGTACACAACACTGTCATAATATGGATAATATCCCTGTCTTAACATACTTTGGTATATAACCTACAGTGATACACACACACTACACCAACAGACATAGACCTTGATGATTTAAATGTCTCTCATCTCAAGCCTCACAACAGTGTTGTGTTCACATGATGAGAGATAGGTGGTAGACCAAGGTTTCAGCCTTGAGCCCCCAAGGAAAACATATAGGGAACAGAGGGTCCTCTGTCTGGCCAGATGTCTGCCACCACTCACTCACACACACACACACACACACACACTCACACACACCAATTGTATAGCTGAGGAGTAAGGAGGCACTAGTCCTTGGAACCTATAATATCCCAGGGAGTAATGAACCTATATTATCCCAGGGAGTAATGAACCTATATTAACCCAGGGAGTAATGAACCTATATTAACCCAGGGAGTAATGAACCTATATCAACCCAGGGAGTAATGAACCTATATTATCCCAGGGAGTAATGAACCTATATTATCCCAACTTTGGGAAAATCCTCTGCATTAACCTCTTGAAACTCTGGGGACGCTATTTCATTTTTGGATGAAAAACGTTCCCGTTTTAAACAAGATATTTTGTCACAAAAAGATGCTCGACTATGCATATAATTGATAGCTTTGGAAAGAAAACACTCTGACGTTTCCAGAACTGCAAAGATATTCTCTGTGCGTGCCCTAGAACGTGAGCTACAGGCAAAACCAAGATGAAACGGCATCCAGGAAATCAGCAGGATTTTTGAGGCTCCGTTTTCCATTGTCTCCTTATATGGGTGTGAATGCGAGAGGAATGAGCCTGCCCTTTCTGTCGTTTCCCCAAGGTGTCTGCAGCATTGTGACGTATTTGTAGGCATATCATTGGAAGATTGACCATAAGAGACCACATTTACCAGGTGTCCGCCCGGTGTCCTGCGCCGAAATTGGTGCGCAAACCTCAGCTGCAAGTATTTTTCCATGGAATTCAGAGAAGAAAGCAGGCTTCCACGAACGATATATCAATGAAGAGATATGTGAAAAAACACCTTGAAGATTGATTCCAAACAACGTTTGCCATGTTTCGGTCGATATTATGGAGTTAATTCAGAAAAAGTTTGACGTTGTTGGTGACTGAATTTTCGGTTCGTTTCGGTAGCCAAATGTGATGTACAAAACGGAGCGATTTCTCCTACACAAAGATTCTTTCAGGAAAAACTGAACATTTGCTATGTAACTGAGAGTCTCCTCATTGAAAACATCCGAAGCTCTTCAAAGGTAAATGATTTTATTTATTTGGTTATCTGGTTTTTGTGAAAATGTTGCGTGCTAAATGCTACTCAAAATGCTAAGCTAGCTTTGCATACTCTTACACAAATTAGTGAATTGCTATGGTTCAAAAGCATATTTTGAAAATCTGAGATGACAGTCTTGTTAAGAAAAGGCTAAGCTTGAGAGCAGGCGCATTATTTTCATTTTATTTGCGATTTTCAGAAATCGTTAACGTTGCGTTATGCTAATGAGCCTGAGGCTGTATTCACGATCCCGGATCCGGGATGGGGAGTATCAAGAGGTTCAGCAGACTGTCACGGCTGGCTGAAGGACCAAGGTGCAGCATGGTAAGCGTACATTTTCTCTTTATTAAACGCCGACAAAACGAAGAACAAAAACCAAACCGTGAAGCTTTGGGCTATGTGCCCTGAACAAAGACAAAGTTAACTTCCCACAAAACAGGTGCGGAAAAGGGTACCTAAGTATGGTTCTCAATCAGAGACAACAATAGACAGCTGCCTCTGACTGAGAACCACACCCGGCCAAACACATAGAAATAGAAAATCATAGAACATTGAACATAGACTGCCCACCCAAATCACACCCTGACCAAACAAAAATAGAGACATAAAAAGCTCTCTACGGTCAGGTCGTGACACAGACTTGTACATTTCCTCAGTGAAAACAATGTCCTGAGCAAATGGCAAATTAGCTTTTTACCAAATTACTGTACGACAGACCACGTATTCACCCTGCACACCCTAATTGACAAACAAACAAACAAAAACAAAAGCAAAGTCTTCTCATGCTTTGTTGACTTCAAAAAAGCTTTTGACTCAATTTGTCATGAAGGTCTGCTTTACAAATTGATGATACGTTGTGTTGGGGAAAAGCATACGACATTATAAAATCCATGTGCACAAACAACAAGTGTGTGTTTTAAAATTAGCAAAAAAATACATTTCTTTCCACAGGGCTGTGGGGTGAGACAGGGATGCAGCATAAGCCCCACCCTCTACAAACATACAGTTGAATTCGGAAGTTTACTTACACTTAGGTTGGAGTCATTTAAGCTTGTTTTCCAACCACTCCACAAATTTCTTGTTAACAAACTATAGTTTTGGCAAGTCGGTTAGGACATCTACTTTGTGCATGACACAAGTAATTTTTTCAACATTTTTTTACAGACAGATAATTACACTTATAATTCACTGTATCACAATGCCAGTGGGTCAGAAGTTTACATACACTAAGGTGATTGTGTTTTAAACAGCTTGGAAAATTCCAGAAATTTATGTCATGGCTTTAGAGTCTTCTGATAGACTAATTGACACAATTTCAGTCAATTGGAGGTGTACCTATGGAAGGCCTACCTTCAAACTCAGTGTCTTTTTGCTTGACGTCATGGGAAAATTAAGGGAAATCAGCCAAGACCTCAGACAAAAAAATTGTAGACCTCCACAAGACTGGTTCATCCTTGGGAGAAATTTCCAAATGCCTGAAGGTACCACATTCATCTATACAAGCAATAGTACGCAGGTATAAAACCATGGGACCATGCAGCCATCATACCGCTCAGGAAGGAGACGCGCTCTGTCTCCTAGAGATGAACGTACTTTGGTGTGAAAAGTGCAAATCAATCCCAGAACAACAGCAAAGGTCCTTGTAAAGATGCTGGAGGAAACAGGCACAAATGTATCTATATCCACAGTAAAATGAGTCCTATATATCGACATAACCTGAAAGGCCGCTTAGCAAGGAGAAGCCACTGCTCCAAAACCACCATAAATAGCCAGACTACAGTTTGCAACTGCACATGGGGACAAGGATCGTACTTTTTGGAGAAATGTCCCATGGGCTGATCAAACAAAAATATAACTGTTTGGCCATAATGACCATCGTTATGTTTGGAGGAAAAAAGGGAAGGCTTGCAAACCGAAGAACACCATCCCAATCATGAAGCACGGGGTTGGCAGCATCATGTTGTGGTGGTGCTTTGCTGCAGGAGTGACTGGTGCACTTCACAAAATAGATGGCATCATGAGGACAGAAAATTACGTGGATATATTGAAGCAACATCTCAAGACATCAGTCAGGAAGTTTAAGCTTGGTCGCAAATGGGTCTTCCAAATGGACAATGACCCCAAGCATACTTCCAAAGTTGTGGCAAAATGGCTTAAGGACAACAAAGTCAAGGTATTGGAGTGGCCAGCACAAAGCCCTGATCTCAATCCCATAGAAAATGTGTGGGCAGAACTGAAAAAGCATGTGAGAGCAAACCTGACTCAGTTACACCAGCTCTGTCAGGAGGAATAGGCCAAAATTCAAACAACTCATTGTGGGAAGCTTGTGGAAGGCTACCCGAAACATTTGAACCAAGTTTCAAACAATTTGAAGGCAATTCTACCAAATACTAATTGAGTGTATGTAGACTTCTGACCCACTGGGAATGTAATGAAAGAAATAAAAGCTGAAATAGATCATTATCTCTAATGTTATTTTGACATTTTACATTCTTAAAATAAAGTGGTGATCCTAACTAATCTAAGACATGGAATGTTAACTAGGATTAAATGTCAGGAATTGTGAAGAACTGAGATTACATGTATTTGGCTGAGGTGTATGTAAACTTCCGACTTCAACTGTATATATCAATGAATTGGCGAGGGCACTAGAACAGTCTGCAACACCTGGCCTCACCCTACTAGAATCTGAAGAAAAATGTCTAAGGTCTGCTGATGATCTGGGCTTCTCCCCCCAACCAAGGAGGGCCAACAGCAGCACGTAGATCTTCTTCACAGATTATGTCAGACCTGGGCCCTGACAGTTTATCTAATGGTGTTCCAAAAAAGGTCCAGTTGCCAGGACCACAAATACAAATTCCATCTAGTCACTGTTTCCCTAGAGTACACAAAAAATACCTGGATCTGGCGAAAAAATACTTGAATTAGTTATAGAACCCATTGCCCTTCATGGTTGTGAGGTCCGTGGTCCGCTCACCTACCAAGAATTCACAAAATGGGACAAACACCAAATTGAGACCCTCCACGAAGAATTCTGCAAAAATATAGTCTGTGTACAAAGTAAAAAACACCAAATAATGCAGAGCAGAATTAGGCCGATACCCGCTAATTATCAAAGAAACCGTTAAATTCTACAACCACCTAAAAGGAAGTGATTCCCAAACTTTCCGTAACAAAGCCATCACCTACAGAGAGATGAACCTGGAGAAGAGTCCCCTCAGCAAGCTGGTCCTGAGGCTCTTTTCACAAACACAAACAGATCCCACAGAGCTCCAGGACAGCAACACAATTAGAGCCAATAGACACAACCAAATCATGAGAAAACAAAAATATTATTACTGACACAATGTAAAGAATTAACAAAAAAACAGAGCAAACTAGAATGCTATTTGGCCATTAACAGAGAGTACACAGTGGCAGAATACCTGACCACCGTGACTGACCCAAAATTAAGGAAAGCTTTGACTATGTACGGATTCAGTGAGCATAGCCTTGCTGTTGAGAGAGACTTCCGTAGGCAGACCTGGCTCTCAAGAGAAAACAGTCTATATGCACACTGCCCACAAAATGAGGTTGAAACTGAACTGCAGGTCCTAACCACCTGCCAAGCGTATGACCATATTAGAGACACATATTTCCCTCAGTATCACGACTTCCACCGAAGGTAGCTCCTCTCCCTGTTCGGGCGGCACTCGGTGGTCATCGTCACCGGTCTACTGGCTGCCACCGAAGGTGGCTCCTCTCCCTGTTCGGATGGCACTCGGTGGTCATCGTCACCGGTCTACTGGCTGTCACCGAAGGTAGCTCCTCTCCCTGTTCGGGCGGCGCTCGGTGGTCATCGTCACCGGTCTACTAGCTGCCACCGATTCCTTTTTCTTTTCTGTTGGTTTTGTCTTGATTGTTTTCACCTATATCTTATTTGTTGTTAATTAAGGGCTATTTAAACTCCCAGGTCCCGCCTGCTTTTGTGCGGGTTTATCCTTTATGTCAGTGGTGTATTATTGTTTTTCTCTTACGTGTTTGCTGTCCATTATTTTCCCTGGTTTGGGAAGGAAACCTGGTTTCGTTTTTTTGGTCATTTTGCCTGGTTGTTGGCTGGACCCAGCTGAATAAAGTGTATTCATTGGAAGCACTGCTCTCTGCGCCTGACTCCACACCCACCACTCCTAGCGATCCGTGACACTCAGATTACACAGACCCACAAAGAATTCGAAAACAAATCCAATTTTGCTAAACTCCTATATCTCTTCGGTGAAATACCGCAGTGCATTCACAGCAGCAAGATTTGTGAACTTGTACCACAAGAAAATGTCAACCAGTGAAGAACAAACACCACTGTAAAGGGGAAAGGGAAAGAGTGTAATGTTTACTGTACTTTTGTTATTGTTACAAGCCCTTGACTTGTTGTTACATAAAAATTAAATTTTATTCAAATAAATAAGCCTTATTCTAAAATGGATTAAATAAAGACAGTTCCTCAGCAATCTACACACAATACCCCATAATTACTCAAATCAATTTTTGTAATTGTATAAAAAAAATAAACTTATTTGCTTAAGTATTCAGACCCTTTGCAATGAGACTCGAAATTGAGCTCAGGTGCATCCTGTTTCCATTGATCATCCTTGAGATGTTTCTACAACTTGATTGGTCCCTTTGATTATATAAGGTCCCACGGTTGACATTGCATGTCAGAGCAAATACCAAGCCATGAGGTCCAAGGAATTGTCTGTAGAGCTCCGAGACAAGATTGTGTCGAGGTACAGATCTGCGGAACGGTACCAAAAAATGTTGGCAGCATTGATGATCCCCAAGAACACAGTGGGCTCCATAGTTCTTAAATGGAAGAAGTTTGGAACCACCAAGACTCTTCCTAGAGCTGGCCGCACGGCCAAACTGAGCATTCAGGTGAGAAGGGCCTTGGTCAAGGAGGTGACCAAGAACCCGATGGTCACTCTGACAGAGCTCTAGAGTTCCTCTGTGGAGAACCATCTCTGTAGTACTCCACCAATCAGGCATTTATGTTAGATTGGCCAGGCGGCAGCCACTCCTCAGTAAAAGGCACATGACAGCCCGCTTGAAATTTTCCAAAAAGTACCTTAAGACTCTCAGACCATGAAAAACAAGATTCTCTGCTCTGATGAAACCATGTTCTGGAGGAAACCTGCACCATCCCTACGATGAAGCATGGTGGTGGCAGCATCATGCTGTGGGGATGTTTTTCAGCAGCAAGGACTGGGAGACTAGTCAGGATCGAGGGAAAGATGAACGGAGCAAAGTACAGAGAGATCCTTGATGAAAACCTGTGAGTGCCAGGGACTTCAGACTGGGGCAAAGGTCACCCTCCAACAGGACATTGACCCTAAGCACACACCCAAGACAATGCAGGAGTAGCTTCGAGATAAGTCTCTGAATGTCCATGAGTGGCCCAGCCGGATTTGAACCTGATTGAACATCTCTAGAGAGACCTAAAAAAGAGAGACCTAAAAATAGCTGTGCAGCGACGCTCCCCATCCAACCTGACAGAACTTGAGAGGATCTGCAGAGAAGAATTTCAGAAACTCCCCATGTGTGCCATGCTTGTAGCATCATACCTAAGAAGACTCAATGCTGTAATTGCTGCCGAAGGTGCTTCAACAAAGTACTGAGTAAAGGGTCTGGATACTTATGTAAATGTAAAATTTCATTTTTTTATTTATAATAAATGTGCAAAAATGTATAAAAACCTGTTTTTGCTTTGTCATTATGGGGTATTGTGTGTAGATTGATGAGGGGAACAAAAAAACAGTTTAATCCATTTTAGAACAAGGCTGTAACTTAACAAAATGTGGAAAAAAGTCTGAATTGAATTGAGAGAGAGAGAGAGAGTTAGAGGGAGGGAGAGAGAGAGAAATGGGGAGAGAATGAGAGGGGAGAGAGAGGGGGACAGAAGGGGGAGAGAGTGAAAGAGAGAGGGAGGGGAGGGGAGGAAGAGAGTGAGTTAGAGAGACGGGGGGGTGAAAGCGAGACGGTATGTGGCTAAGAGGTTAGCTTGGAGGCAGTCATGGGAAGCAGGAAGGGAACACACCTGTGTGTGATTTACAGCAGTCAGATACAATCTCACACACCACACAAAGATACAACTATTTTTTCACATAAATACAATCAAAACAGGTCTAAATATGATGCCATATTGAAATGCGTAGTAATGAAGGGGTAGCAGTTGTAATCAAAACTTGAGTGGCAGTGTAATCCTGCTTTCCCTTGCTGTGGAATCAGAGTGACACTACTGACAGGCGTTATATTGATTATATTCATGCATCTATTTTTCTACCTTGGAATCCTGTTGAACCTGTGCTCATGACCTTGCCCTTGCCACTGTGTTAAACTGGGTTAAGTTTACTCAGAGCATGCTGTCTCAGATCCAGGCAGTTAGTTCTGGACTGTAAGAGAGCAGGGAGGGGTTAAAGGTTAGAGTGAGACATTTTGACAACTCAAAAAAGGCATATCACTTCAAATGCTGAACTCAGACAGTCCTGTTTCAAAGTCAGTTGGAATGCATGATTCCATGGTGCTCATTGTAGATCTGTTTCATTTCAAACCCACATTCAGTTAAAGATCCACTGTCTTTTTTAAATGGATACTTGCCGTTGTCTCTTTTGACCCTATCTCTAAATAGACGTAATGGTGTCAGAAGTGGGATCTGGGCAGGTAGGTGAGTTTATTCCACGGAGGGTGTGCTCGCTCTTTGAATATCCTGCATCCACCTATAGGAAGTCACCCAACGAGGGCATGCTCCATCCTGGTATCCTGGAGGCTCTAATCAGCTAGTAGCCATGTCGTGCCACTGTCTCTAACCCCACCACAGTGCAACTTCCCGCTGATCCAAGTGTACGACGACGGACACTTTCCGGTTCATTCATTATTCCAAACCCTTCTAAAATAATTCCTGCTTCCGGAGCGGTTATGACGGGGGGCCAAGATCGGAACGTCAGAGCGAGGGTCCGGCAGATCTGAGCATTCCTCCTCTCTTTCTCTTTTCCTTCTTCTCTAATCAGGGCTGAGATGGGCCTCCACCACCAGAACAAAGGGTTATGTTTGTTTTCTTGCGCCCCTTTTATTTTGTCCGTGTTCCTCTGTGTGCGTGTGCAGGGCTTTGATGTATACACACAAACACGAACGCCCCCCAGCCTGTTATGAAATGATTTGTGCCCGTGAGTAAGCGTGCAGATTGGAAAGAAAGGAAGAGTACAAAGTAGGAGTGGAGTGTTTGTTTCCTTCTCTATCACTAATGGGCTTTTTACAGTTGGAGTGTGGAAGGCCGAGGCTTTTGGTAGGAAGTCTAAGAACTGTGTTTGGTGCGGGGTCAGCTTGCCTTTCAACTTTGATTTGAAGTAATGCACCTGTTTCTTGTCATTTCTAACTTTAGCTCTGACCTTCAAAGCACAATTAGATATGGCTAGTTATGGTCACACAAAAATATAGCAGGTAATTATGATATGATGCGAGACACAGAGCTAAGGAAACCCCCAAACTAGTTCTGACTGACAAAACTTAAATGCCTTTCTTCCACTTCGTTGGTTTTCGACAAAGGAAAATATTATTTTAATTTAGTAAAAAAAAGGACTAGATAAAGGTTAATCTCTACATTTCATATTTTGTGAAACTCCCGAGGAGAATGAAATGAGCAGCGTTATTTAAGTTCATGTGGTCATATCTTAGATCCACTGATTAGTGTGATATGATGGAGTCTCCCAAAGACCAAAGAGGGAGAAACAGATGATAAAGATATGGAGAAACAGAGATGATAAAGAGATGGAGAAATAGCAAAGATAAAGAGAGGAAGAAACAGAGATGATAAAGAGATGGAGAAAAAGAGATGATAAAGAGAGGAAGAAACAGACAGATGATAAAGAGATGGAGAAACAGAGATGATAAAGAGAGGAAGAAACAGGCAGATGATAAAGAGAAGAAGAAACAGACATATGATAAAGAGAGGAAGAAACAGAGATGATAAAGAGATGGAGAAACAGACAGATAATAAAGACAAGAAGAAACAGACAGATGATAAAGAGAGGAAGAAACAGAGATGATAAAGAGATGGAGAAAGAGATGATAAAGAGATGGAGAAACAGAGATGATAAAGAGAGGAAGAAACAGAGACAATGAAGAGATGGAGAAACATAGATGATAAAGATATGGAGAAACAAAGATGATAAAGAGATGGAAAAACAGAGATGATAAAGAGATGGAGAAACAGACATGATAAAGAAATGGAGAAACAGAGATGATAAAGAGATGGAGAAACATAGATGATAAAGATATGGAGAAACAAAGATGATAAAGAGAAGAAGAAACAGACAGATGATAAAGAGAGGAAGAAACAGACATGATAAAGAGAAGAAGAAACAGACATATGATAAAGAGAAGAAGAAACAGACAGATGATAAAGAGAGGAAGAAACAGACAGATGATAAAGAGGAAGAAACAGAGATGATAAAGAGAGGAAGAAACAGAGATGATAAAGAGAGGAAGAAACAGAGATGATAAAGAGATGGAGAAACAGATGATAAAGAGAGGAAGAAACAGAATTGACAAAGAGAAGAAGAAGCAGAGATGATAAAGAGATGGAGAAACAGAGATGATAAAGAGATGGAGAAACAAAGATGATAAACAGATGGAGAAACAGACAGATGATAAAGAGAGGAAGAAACAGAGATGATAAAGAGAGGAAGAAACAGAGATGATAAAGATTGGGAGGGAAAGAGAAGACAAAGATGGGGAGATTTAGCTTCAGGTTTAGCTTCCCCCCTCTCTTTCTTGTCTGGTGGGTGCTACGGTTGAGCTGAGGCAGAATGCTAACGTTTGAGAAACCAGCAAGAGTGCGTGTGCGTGTTTGTGTGTGTCTCAGACGGAGAGAGAAAGAGAGGTGTGAAAAGAGTGTGTGACTCCTCGTTCGCCTCCCTGTGAGATGGGGGCTGGTTCTTCCTGTTCATCCGGGCTGACATACATGGAGGAGAGGAGGGGGAGGATGGCTAGTCTTTTATTTTTTGGTGTTGCCTATTTTTTGGCATTAAAATGTGTCACATATCAGTTTGCAAACAATGTAAAAATAAAAATAAAAAAGGAAAATTGAGTAAATAAAGCCACATACAAACATGGTGTATTATTTGCTTTCTTGAGTAAGACAGCACCAACAAGCAGGTGTTTCAGCGTAGCTCAGTGCTTTCTGTGGTGGAGGGGCAGCCAGCTGAAAAAATACAGAGCGTAAGGGTTGGTAAGTTTCTCTAGTTGTGCATTGATTGGCTCAGTGTTCTGTTAGTCATGGGGACACAACGTCATCGCAAATTCCACAGGGAGAGCTAGAAAGTTCAAGCCCCCTTGGGTGCTGCCATTGATTTACATTAGAAGTGCCCATCCAAGAAGGCTAAAGTTATTGGCCACAGATAAAATGATGTCAAATCATGTTATATCTAAAGCAGCTTTGATTGGACTGATCTTACTTAGCAATCTTACTTAGCAAGCTTGACAAGCAGTCATCATCATGAATCACCTCGACAATCTACTGGCAAATCCTTGTCATATGGAGATACATTTTTGATAAAACGTATCGGTGCTCATTGGCCATTGGACATAAACATTAAACAACAAGTTGAAAATCGAAGATTCAACAATGAGTGGTTCGAAAAGGAATCAGTGGATAAATGCAAGCGTGGCAAAGAAATAACATTTTTGCTTCCTCTGCTATTCGGTGGAGAGGGTGTGTGGTATAAGTCTGGGTTGGAGGGTCTTTTCCAGGCTTACTAAAAGGATCAACATTCACACACAACACCATGGGCCAGTAAAGGTTGAATATACAGTTGAAGTCGGAGGTTTACATACACCTTAGCCAAATACATTTAAACTAAGTTATTCACAATTCCTGACATTTAATCCGAGTAAAAATTCCCTGTCTTAGGTCAGTTAGGATCACCATGTCACGTTCTGACCTTAGTTCTGTTATTATATCTTTGTTTTAGTATGGTCAGGGCATGAGTTGGGTGGGCAGTCTATGTTCGTTTTTCTATAATTTGGGATTTCTGTGTTCGGCCTAGTATGGTTCTCAATCAGAGGCAGCTGTCAATCGTTGTCCCTGATTGAGAATCATACTTCGGGAGCCTGGTTTCACTTTTGAGTCCGTGTTCGTGTTTGTGCCACATGGGACTGTTTCGTTTTGATTACTTCACGTTTATTGTTTTGTATTTCAGTGTTCAGTTTTGTTTCATTAAAATGATAAAACATGAACACTTACCACGCTGCGCTTTGGTCCGATCCTTGCGACTCCTCGTCAGAAGAAGAGGACGAGCGTTACACACCACTTTATTTTAAGAATGTGAAATGTCAAAATAATAGTAGAGAATTATTTCTTTCAGCTTTTATTTCTTTCATCACATTCCCAGTGGGTCAGAAGTTTACATACACTCAATTAGCATTTGGTAGCATTGCCTTTAAATTGTTTAACTTGGGTCGAACGTTTCAGGTAGCCTTCCACAAGCTTCCCACAATAAGTTGGGTGAATTTTGTCCCATTCCTCCTGACAGAGCTGGTGTAACTGAGTCAGGTTTGTAGGCCTCCTTGCTCGCACACGCTTTTTCAGTTCTGCCCACAAATGTTCTATAGGATTGAGATCAGGGCTTTGGAAGTATGCTTGGGGTAATTGTCCATTTGGAAGACCCATTTGCGACCAAGTTTTAACTTCCTGACTGATGTCTTGAGATGTTGCTTCAATATATCCACATCATTTTCTGTCCTAATGATACCATCAATTTTGTGAAGTGCACCAGTCCCTCCTGCAGCAAAGCACCTCCACAACATGATGCTGCCACCCCCTTGCTTCACGGTTGGGATGGTGTTCTTCGGCTTGCAAGTCTACCCCTTTTCCTCCAATCAAAACAATGGTCATTATGGCCAAACAGTTCTATTTTTGTTTCATCAGACCAGAGGACATTTTTCCAAAAAGTGTGATCTGTGTCCCCATGTGCAGTTGCAAATTGTAGTCTGGCTTTTTTTATGGCAGTTTTGGAGCAGTGACTTCTTTCTTGCTGAGCTGCCTTTCAGGTTATGTCGATTTAAGACGTGTTTTACTGTGGATATAGATACTTTTGTACCTGTTTCCTCCAGCATCTTCACAAGGTCGTTTGCTGTTGTTCTGGGATTGATTTGCACTTTTCGCACCAAAGTACATTCATCACTAGGAGACAGAACGCGTCTCCTTCCTGAGCGGTATGACGGCTGTGTGGTCCCATGGTGTTTATACAGTGGGGCAATAAAGTATTTAGTCAGCCACCAATTGTGAGAGTTCTCCCACTTAAAAAGATGAGAGAGGCCTGTAATTCTCATCATAGGTACACTTCAACTATGACAGACAAAGTGAGAAGAAAAAAAATCCAGAAAATCACATTGTATGATTTTTTATGAATTTATTTGTAAATTATTGTGGAAAATAAGTATTTGGTCACCTACAAACATGCAAGATTTCTGGCTCTCACAGACCAGTAACTTCTTCTTCAAGAGGCTCCTCTGTCCTCCACTCGTTACCTGTATTAATGGCACCTGTTTGAACTTGTTATCAGTATAAAAGACACCTGTCCACAACCTCAAACAGTCACACTCCAAACTCCACTATGGCCAAGACCAAAGAGCTGTCAAAGGAAACCAGAAACAAAATTGTAGACCTGCACCAGGCTGGGAAGACTGAATCTGCAATAGGTAAGCAGCTTGGTTTGAAGAAATCAAGTGTGGGAGCAATTATTAGGGCTTTACCTAGCAAAGACTTATAGATGACCTGGAGCCAGTGGGTTTGGCGACGAATATGAAGCAAGGGCCAGCCAACGAGAGCATACAGGTCGCAGTGGTGGGTGGTATATGGGGCTTTGGTAACAAAACGGATGGCACTGTGATAGACTGCATCCAATTTGCTGAGTAGAGTGTTGGAGGCTATTTTGTAAATGACATCGCCGAAGTCAAGGATCGGTAGGATAGTCCGTTTTACGAGGTTATGTTTGGAAGGATGCTTTGTTGCGAAATAGGAAGCCGATTCTAGATTTAATTTTGGAATGGAGATGCTTACTGTGAGTCTGGAAGGGGAGATTACAGTCTAACCAGACACTAAGGTATTTGTAATTGTCCACATATTCTAAGTCAGAGCCGTCCGGAGTAGTGATGCTGGACGGCTGGGCAGATGCGGGCAGCGATCGGTTGAAGAGCATGCATTTAGTTTTACTTGCATTTAAGAGGAGTTGGAGGCCATGGAAGGAGAGTTGTTAGGCATTGAAGCTTGTCTGGAGTTTAGTTAACTTCTTGGCGCACCCATCCCGTTAGCGGGATCATTTTCGTCAACATCCGATGAATTGCAGCGCGTCGAATTTAAATTAAATTACTAAAAATATTTAATTTTCATGAAATCACAAGTGCAA
Organism: Oncorhynchus masou masou; assembly: GCF_036934945.1. Classification (NCBI taxonomy): domain Eukaryota; kingdom Metazoa; phylum Chordata; class Actinopteri; order Salmoniformes; family Salmonidae; genus Oncorhynchus; species Oncorhynchus masou. The sequence goes on from NC_088220.1 coordinate 74,445,738, forward strand.
TATAGCAAAACACAGCTAGGCTTGTTTTTAATCCACCTGGTGTGTCAGATTTCAAAAAAGCTTTACAGCTAAAGCAAACCAAGTGTTTATGTAAGGACATCTCTCTCAGCAGACAAAACATTACAAACAGCTAGCAGCAAAGTAGATTGGTCACGAAAGTCAGAAAAGCAATGAAATTAATTTCTTACTTTTGATAATCTTCGGATGTTTGCACTCACGAGACTGCCAGTTACAAAATAAATGTTCCTTTTGTTCCATAAAGATTATTTTTATATCCAAAATACCTCCATTTGTTTGGCGCGTTTTGTTCAGAAATCCACAGGCTCGAGCGGTCACGACGGGGCAGATGAAAATTCCAAATAGTATCCGTAAAGTTCGTAGATGTCACATGTCAAACGTTTTTTATAATCAATCCTCTGGTTGTTTTTATAATGAATAATCGTAAATTTTTCAACCGGACCGTAGATTTTTTAATAGGAGAGAGAGAAAATGTCTGCTCCAAGCTGTTGCGCATGCAAAACTCTGCTGGCACCCAGCCATCCACTGACGCGATGTGATCGTTCTTGCTCATTTTTTCAGAATAAAAGGTTGAAACTATGTCTAAAGACTGTTCGCACCATGTGGAAACCATAGGGAAAGGAATCTGGTTGATATCCCTTTAAATGGAGGGAAGGCATGCAATAGAACAGGGAGCGTTCAAAATAAGAGGCCCTTCCTAGTTGGATTTTCCTCAGGTTTTCGCCTGCAATATCAGTTCTGTTATCCTCACAGACAATATTTTGACAGTTTTTGGAAACTTTAGAGTGTTTTCTATCCTAATCTGACAATTACATGCATATTCTAGCTTCTGGGCCTGAGAAATAGGCAGTTTAATTTGGGTACGTTTTTCATCCAAACATCAAAATACTGCCCCCTACACTCAACAGGTTAACGCAGTGTCCAAAGAAGGGCCAGAAGTATACAGAATGGTATCATCTGCGTAGAGGTGGATCAGAGAATCACCAGCAGCAAGAGCAACATCATTGATGTATACAGAGAAAAGAATCGGCCTGAGAATTGAACCCTGTGGCACCCCCATAGAGACTGCCAGAGGTCCGGACAACAGGCCGTCCGATTTGACACACTGAACTCTGTCTGAGAAGTAGTTGGTGAACCAGGCGAGGCAGTCATTTGAAAAACCAAGGCTGTTGAGTCTGCCGATAAGAATGTGGTGATTGACAGAGTCAAAAGCTTTGGCCAGGTCGACGAAAACGGCTGCACAGTATTGTCTTTTATCGATGGTGGTTATGATATCGTTTAGGACCTTGAGCGTGGCTGAGGTGCACCCATGGCCAGATCGGAAACCAGATTGCACAGCGGAGAAGGTACGGTGGGATTCGAAATGGTTGGTGATCTGTTTGTTAACTTGGCTTTCGAAGAACTTAGAAAGGCAGGGTAGGATAGATATAGGTCTGTAACAGTTTGGATCTAGAGTGTCTCCCCCTTTGAAGAAGGGGATGACCGCGGCAGCTTTCCAATCTTTGGGGATCTCAGATGATACGAAAGAATGGTTGAACAGACTAGTAATAGGGGTTGCAACAATTGCGGCGGATACTTTCAGATTGTCTAGCCCAGCTGATTTGTAGGGGTCCAGATTTGGTCAACTCTTTCAGAACATCAGCTATCTGGATTTGGGTGAAGGAGAAATGGGGGAGGTTTGGGCAAGTTGCTGTGGGGGCTGCAGGGCTGGTGACCGGGGTAGGGGTAGCCAGGTGGAAGGCATGGCCAGCCGTAGAAAAATGCTTATTGAAATTCTCAATTATCGTGGATTTATTGGGGGTGACAGTGTTTCCTAGCCTCAGTGCAGTGGGCAGCTGGGAGGAGGTGCTCTTATTCTCCATGGACTTTACAATGTCCCAGAACTTTATGGAGTTTGTGTTACAGGAAGCACATTTCTGTTTGAAAAAGCTAGCCTTTGCTTTCCTAACTGCCTGTGTATATTGGTTCCTAACTTCCCTGAAAAGTTGCATATCGCGGGGGCAATCTGATGCTAATGCAGTACGTCACATGATGTTTTGTCAGGTCTGGAGTGAACCAAGGTCTATATCAGTTCGTGATTCAACATTTTTTGAATGGGGAATGCTTATTTAAGATGGTGAGGAAAGCACTTTAAAAGAATAACCAGGCATCCTCTACTGACGGAATGAGGTCAATATCCTTCCAGGATACCCGGGCCAGGTTAATTAGAAAGGCCTGCTCGCTGAAGTGTTTTGGGGAGCGTATCACAGTGATGAGGGGTGGTCGTTTGACCGCAGACCCATTACGGACACAGGCATTGAGGCAGTGATCGCTGAGATCCTGGTTGAAGACAGCAGAGGTGTATTTAGAGGGCAGGTTGGTCAGGATGATATCCATGAGGATGCCCGTGTTTACAGATTTGGGTTTGTACCTGGTAAGTTTATTGATCGTTTGTGTGAGATTGAGGGCATCTAGCTTAGATTGTAGGACGTTAATTATGTCCCAGTTTAGGTCACCTAACAGTACGAGCTCTGAAGATAGATGGGGCAATCAATTCACATATGGTGTCCAGGGCACAGCTGGGGGCAGAAGGTGGTCTATAACAACCAGCAACGGTGAGAGACTTGTTTCTGGAAAGGTGGATTTTTGAAGTAGATGCTCAAATTGTTTGGGCACAGACCTGGATAGTATGACAGAACTCTGCAGGCTATCTCTGCAGTAGATTGCAACTCCACCCCCTTTGGCAGTTCTATCTTGTTGGAAAATGTTATAGTTAGGGATAGAAATGTCAGGATTTTTGGTGGCCTTCCTAAACCAGGATTCAGACACGGCTAGGACATCTGGGTTAGCAGAGCGTACTAAAGCAGTGAGTTTAACAAATTTAGGGAGGAGGCTTCTAAAGTTAACATGCATGAAACCAATGCTTTTACGGTTACAGAAGTCAACAAATGAGAGCGCCTGGGGAATGGGAGTGGAGCTAGGCGCTGCAGGGCCTGGATTAACCTCTACATCACCAGATGAACAGAGGAGGAGTGGGGTAAGGGTGCGGCTAAACACTATTAGAACTGGTCGTCTAGTGGTTCGAAACAGAGAGTAAAAGGAGCAGGTTTCTGGGCACGGAAGAATAGATTCAATGCTTAATGTACAGACAAAGGTATGGTAGGATGTGAACACAGTGGAGGTAAACCTAGGCATTGAGTGACGATGAGAGAGGTTTTGTCTCTAGAGACATCATTTAGACCAGGTGAGGTCACTGCATGTGTGGGAGGTGAAACAAACGGGCCAGCTATGGCATATTGACTAGGGCTGGAGGCTCTACAGTGAAATAAGAAAATAATCACTAACCAAAAAAGGCAATGGACAAGACATATTGACATTAGGGAGAGGCATGCGTAGCCGAGTGATCATAGGGACCAGTGGGTAGCTAGGAGAGCTGGAGAAATGACGATTCAGACAGCTAATGGCCCGGAGCTAGCAGGCTAGCAAAAGGGCCTTAGGAGGACGCTTAGGAGGAAGTCTGTTGTAGCCCCCTCAGACAGTTACGTCGGCAGACCAGTCGTGTTGGATCGGCAGTAGAAGGGTCCAGGCCAATTGGCAAAATAGGTATTGTAGCCCAAGAAATTGGCTGATGGTCCTCTTCGGCAGTCCGATATGCTCTAGACAGCTAGCTCTAGACAGCTAGCAGGCCATGGCTAGCAGGCTAGCGAATGAGCCTTCAGGGGACGTCGCGACGGAGGAGCCTGTTGAAACCCCTCGGGCGGATTACATCGGTAGACCAGTCGTGATGGAATCGGCGGGGCTCCGTGTTGGCAATAAAAGGGGTCCAGGCCAATTGGTAAAATGTGTATTGTAGCCCAAGGAGTGGCTGATGGACCTCTTCAGCTAGCCGGGAGATGGGCCTAGCACAAGGCTAGTTCCAGGCTCACTGGTGCTTGCTTCGGGACAGAGACGTTAGCCACAGGGTAGCCACTCGGATAGCAGCTAACTAGCTGCGATGATCCAGGTGAAAAGGTTCAGAGCTTGTGGTAGGAAGCCGGAGATGTGGAGAAAGAGCAGTTTGGTATGCTCTAGGTTGAATCGCACTGTGCAGACTGGCAGGAGTTGACCGGGCTAAGGTTAGCTGATGACCGCTAGCAGTGGCTAACTGACTACTAGCTAGTAGCTAGTTAGCTGGCTAGCTTCTGTTGGGGGTTCCAGGTTCTAAAGTATAGAAAATAGCAGATACATTCCACATTCGGTGAGGCGGGTTGCAGGAGAATATGTTGAAACTGAGGTTAAATATATAAAACAATATCTACGAAATATATACAAAGGGAAAAAACAAATACAGTGCCTTGCGAAAGTATTCGGCCCCCTTGAACTTTGCGACCTTTTGCCACATTTCAGGCTTCAAACATAAAGATATAAAACTGTCTTTTTTGTGAAGAATCAACAACAAGTGGGACACAATCATGAAGTGGAACGACATTTATTGGATATTTCAAACTTTTTTAACAAATCAAAAACTGAAAAATTGGGCGTGCAAAATTATTCAGCCCCCTTAAGTTAATACTTTGTAGCGCCACCTTTTGCTGCGATTACAGCTGTAAGTCGCTTGGGGTACATACAGGTTTATTTTAACAGTGAGAGACAGAATAACAACAAAAATCCAGAAAACGCATGTCAAAAATGTTATCAATTGATTTGCATTTAAATGAGGGAAATAAGTATTTGACCCCTCTGCACAACATGACTTAGTACTTGGTGGCAAAACCCTTGTTGGCAATCACAGAGGTCATACGTTTCTCATAGTTGGCCACTAGGTTTGCACACATCTCATGAGGGATTTTGTCCCACTCTTCTTTGCAGATCTTCTCCAAGTCATTAAGGTTTCGAGGCTGACGTTTGGCAACTCGAACCTTCAGCTCCCTCAACAGATTTTCTATGGGATTAAGGTCTGGAGACTGGCTCGGCCACTCCAGGACCTTAATGTGCTTCTTCTTGAGCCACTCCTTTGTTACCTTGGCCATGTGTTTTGGGTCATTGTCATGCTGGAATACCCATCCGCGACCCATTTTCAATGCCCTGGCTGAGGGAAGGAGGTTCTCACCCAGGAGTTGATGGTACATGGCCCCGTCCATCATCCCTTTGATGAGGTGAAGTTGTCCTGTCCCCTTAGCAGAAAAACACCCACAAAGCATAATGTTTCCACTTCCATGTTTGACGGTGGGGATGGTGTTCTTGGGGTCATAGGCAGCATTCCTCCTCCTCCAAACACAGCAAGTTGAGTTGATGCCAAAGAGCTCAATTTTGGTCTCATCTGACCACAACACCTTCACCCATTTGTCCTCTGATTCAGACAGGCATGTATATGTGCTTTCTTGAGCAGGGGGAACTTAAGGGCGCTGCAGAATTTCAGTCCTTCACGGCGTAGTGGGTTACCAATTGTTTTCTTGGTGACTATGGTCCCAGCTGCCTCGAGATCATTGACAAGATCCTCCCATGTAGTTCTGGGCTGATTCCTCATGATTCTCATGGTTCTCATGATCATTCAACTCCACGAGGTGAGATCTTGCATGGAGCCCCAGGCCGAGGGAGATTGACAGTTATTTTGTGTTTCTTCCATTTGCGAATAATCGCACCAACTGTTGTCACCTTCTCACCAAGCTGCTTGGCGATGGTCTTGTAGCCCATTCCAGCCTTGTGTAGGTCTACAGTCTTGTCCCTGACATCCTTGGAGAGCTCTGTGGTCTTGGCCATGGTGGAGAGTTTGGAATCTGATTTATTGATTGCTTCTGTGGACAGGTGTATTTTGTACAGGTAACAAGCTGAGATTAGGGGCACTCCCTTTAAGAGTGTGCTCCTAATCTCAGCTCGTTACCTGTATAAACGACACCTGGGAGCCAGAAATCTTTCTGATTGAGAGGGGGTCAAATACTTATTTCCCTCACTGTACATAGAGGGGGAGGATGGCTAGTCTTACCGATACATGGAGGGGGATGATGGCTAGTCTGACAGATACAAAGAGGGGGAGGATGGATAGTCTGACATACATGGAGGAGAGGAGGGGGAGAATGGCTAGTCTGACAGATACATAGAGGGGGAGGATGGCTAGTTTGACAGATACATGGAGGGGGAAGATGGCTTGTCTGACAGATACATAGAGGGGGAGGATGGCTAGTTTGACAGATACATGGAGGGGGAAGATGGCTTGTCTGACAGATACATAGAGGGGGAGGATGGCTAGTTTGACAAATACATGGAGGGGGAGGATGGCTTGTCTGACAGATACATGGAGGAGAGGAGGGGGAGGATGGCTAGTCTGACAGATACATAGAGGGGGAGGATGGCTAGTTTGACAGATACATGGAGGGGGAAGATGGCTTGTCTGACAGATACATGGAGGAGAGGAGGGGGAGGATGGCTAGTCTGACAGATACATAGAGGGGGAGGTTGGCTAGTCTTACCGATACATGGAGGGGGAGGATGGCTAGTCTGACAGATATAAAGAGGGGGAGGATGGATAGTCTCACAGATACATGGAGGGGGAGGATGGCTTGTCTGACAGATACATGGGGGAGAGGAGGGGGAGGATGGCTAGTCTGACAGATACATAGAGGGGGAGGATGGTTAGTCTGACAGATACATGGAGGGGGAGGATGGCTAGTCTGACAGATACATGGAGGGGGAGGATGGCTAGTCTCACAGATACATGGAAGGGGAGGATGGCTAGTCTGACAGATACATGGAGGAGAGGAGGGGGAGGATGGCTAGTCTGACAGATACATGGAGGAGAGGAGGGGGAGGATGGCTAGTCTGACAGATACATGGAGGAGAGGAGGGGGAGGATGGCTAGTCTGACAGATACATGGAGGAGAGGAGGGGGAGGATGGCTAGTCTGACAGATACATGGAGGAGAGGAGGGGGAGGATGGCATGCTGATGACCAGTACAAAGGCAGGTGTTCTTGGATCTATTATGATTTATTTTAACACAGGGAGTAGCATTGTCCCAAAATGGAGTTTGGACGGGTGAGTTTGAAGTATTATAGAGGTAACTGACAAAATAAAGGAAACATCAACATAAAGTGTTGGGCCACCACGAGCTGCCAGAAAATCTTCAATGAACCTTGGCATAGATTCTAGGGACATGACACCATTCTTCATTGAGAAATTACATAATTGTGTTTTGTTAATGGTGGTGGAAAACACCGTCTCAGGTGCTGTTCCAGAATCTACCATAAATCTTCAATTGGGTTGAGATCTGGTGACACACACACTTTAAACCTGCCATGCTCTTTTAAGACTCCTCTTTCAAAGTCCTTGAGATATCTTTTCGCCATGGAAGCCAAAATAATAGGTAACTGGACATTTTTATACATGACCCTAAGCATGATGGGATGTTAATTGCTTAATTGAGTCAGGAACCACACGTGTGGAAGCACCTGCTTTCAATATACCTTGTATCACTCATTTACAGAAGTTTCCTTTATTATGGCAGTTACCTGTATGGGTGTGTTTGTGCACGTTGTCACGACTTCCGCCGAAGTTGGCTCTCCTGCCCATTCGGGTGGTGCTCGGCGGTCGTCGTCACCGTCCTATTAGCCACTACTGATCCTTTTTTCGTGTATCTGTTGGTTTTGTCTAATTGGTTTCACCTGTGTGTTGTTTAGTTAATTAGTATCTGTATTTATGTAGGTTGTCCCGCCCTTGTGTTTTGTGCGGGATTGTTATTTTGTCATTTCGTTTTGTCTGTCGGTGTTTGCTGTTTGTTTTTCTCCCGGTTATCTTTTCCCTGTCTTGGAGATTTTCACCCTGTCTTGCTTTTGGGTTGACTGTTGTTTTGTTCACCGGAGAATAAACTTTATTATTCGCATTTCTGCTCTCTGCGCCTGATTCCACCCACCTTGACCAGACGTGACACACGTACAGTTGAAGTCGGACGTTTACATACACTTTAGCCAAATACATTTAAACTCAGTTTTTCACAATTCCTAACATTTAATCCCAGTAAAAATCTCCTGTTTTAGGTCGGTTAGGATCACCAAGTTATTTTAAAAATGTCTTTAATAGTAGAGAGAATTAGTGATTCAGCCTTAATTTCTTTCATCACATTCCCAGTGGGTCAGAAGTTTACATACACTCAATTAGTATTTGGCAGCATTGCCTTTAAATTGTTGAAGTTGGTTCAAACGTTTTGGTAGCCTTCAACAAGCTTTCCACAATACGTTGGGTGAGTTTTGGCCCATTCCTCCTGACAGAGCTGGTGTAACTGAGTCAGGTTTGTAGGCCTCCTTGATCACACATGCTTTTTCAGTTCTATAGGGTTGAGGTCAGGGATTTGTGATGGTCACTCCAATACCTTCACTTTGTTGTCTTTAAGCCATTTTGCCACAACTTTGGATGTATGCTTGGGGTCGTTGTCCATTTGGAAGACCCATTTGCGACCAAGCGTAAACTTCCTGACATGTCTCGAGATGATTCTTCAGTATATCCACATCATTGTCCTCCTCGTGATGCCATCTATTTTGTGAAGTGCACCAGCTCCTCCTGCAGCAAAGCAATACCACAACATGATGCTGCCACCCCCGTGCTTCATGGTTGGGATGGTGTTCTTCGGCTTGCAAGCCTCCCCCTTTTTCCTCCAAACATAATGATCGTCATTATGGCCAAACAGTTCTATTTTTGTTAGATCAGAGGACATTTCTCCAAGAAGTACGAACTTTGTCCCCATGTGCAGTTGCAAACTGTAGTTTAGCTTTTTTATGGCGATTTTGGAGTGGTGGCTTCTCCTTGCTGAGCTGCCTTTCAGGTTTTGTCGATGTAGGACTCGTTTTACTGTCGATATAGATACTTTTGTGTCTGTTTCCTCCAGCATCTTCACGGGGTCCTTTGCTGTTGTTCTGGGATTGATTTGCAGTTTTTGCCCCAAAGTACATTCCTCTCTAGGAGACAGAACGAGTCTCCTTCCTGAGCGGTATGACAGCTGCATGGTCCCATGGTGTTTATACATGCGTACTATTGTTTGAACAGATGAACGTGGTACCTTCAGGCGTTTGTAAATTGCTCCCAAGGTTGAACCAGACTTGTGGAGATCTACAATTGTTTTGTCTGAGGTCTTGGCTGATTTCTTTTGATTTTCCCATGATGTCAAGCAAAGAGGCACTGAGATTGAAGGAAGGCCTTGAAATACAATCACAGGCACACCTCCAATTGACTCAAATGTTGTCAATTAGCCTATCAGAAGCTTCTAAAGCCATGACATAATTTTCTGGAATTTTACAAGCTGTTTAAAGGCACAGTCAACCCACTAGCATTGTGATACAGTGAATTATAAGTGAAATAATCTGTCTGCAAACAATTGTTGGAAAAATTACTTGTGTCATCCACAAAGTAGATGTCCTATCAGACTTGGCAAAACTATAGTTTGTTAACAAGACATTTGTGGAGTGGTTGAAAAACAGGTTTTAATGACTCCAACCTAAGCCTGGGTAGACAAGTAGATGGGCACTTTGAGTGAAATAAAACAAAGTCTACTAAAGTTTGGTGCCTTTCATTATTTGTTTATGTATGTAAACTTCCGACTTCAAATGTATGTCTGTGTGGGGGGTTGTGTGTGACGTTAGAGGAGACTAGTAGTTCTTTAGAAGGTGGGTGGGCAACAAGCTGGTCTCCAACCCCTCTTTATGATCACATTCTCAACCGACTAACACCACATATTTGATATTGTTTATCGCCATATCAAAGCACAAAGACAGACACACTCTGGCAGTCTTTGATATTGGGTATCATATTATTGAGCATCTCTCCCTGAGCTAGCTCTCGTATGTGTGTTTTGGTTGTCTATCTGACCAAGCAGCAGATATTTTAAATAGCAACTGGAAACCAAACCAAACAGACATGTCTGTGATCTGAATGTCAGTCCGGCCTGTGCAAGGCTGTTTATCATCATTACCACCAGGGGGCAGTGTGTATGAACAAAATCGACGAGTGGTCTTGCTGTTGATAATATCTCTGTATTGACCGATGATGTAAATAAACCCTGAATTGCTGATGCTATGTATTGGCCATTGAGAGGCGTTGAAGCCATTGACAGGCCATATTGACACTCCCCTGAAGGAGCAGTCCTTCCTAGGAATTAATGGAATTCTACAGTATTTGAATTCAATGTTTCAGGACCAAATGACATGTAATTAAGTGTTTTTAAGTGTTGTTTTTTTTGTTATAATGGGGACAGTAGCATTACTAATCTCAAACAGGTATACTATAAGGAAAATGTTTTTAAAGTTTTTTCTATTTTTAATTTTTATATTTAGCTCACATAATATATTTTAAAAGTATGGATTGATGTGTCTGTGACAGAACACTTGTGGCAAAATGAATGCAAACGTTAATAAATGCATTTCTATAGCTTCCAAAATATGTTTTACAATGGTAGGGGAGTGCCACGATGGGGAAATGTGGCTTTAAAGCAGCGCCCCCTATTAGTCATCTAGTGTGCATATACAGTACCAGTCAAAAGTTTGGACACACCTACTCAAGTTTTTTTTATTTGTACTATTTTCTACATTGTAGAATAATAGTGAAGACATCAAAACGTTAAAATAGCACATATGGAATCATGCAGTAACCAAAAAAGTGTTAAACAAATCAAAAATATATTTTACATATTAGATTTTTCAAAGTAGCCACCCTTTGCCAGCTTTGCAAACTCTTGGCATTCTTTCAACCAGCTTCACCTGGAATGCTTTTCCAACAGTCTTGAAGTAGTTCCCTCATATGGTAAGCACTTTGTGGCTGCTTTTCCATCACTCTGCGGTCCAACTCATCCCAAACCATCTTAATTGGGTTGAGGTCGGATGATTGTGGAGGGTAGGTCATCTGATGCAGCAATCCATCGCTCTCCTTCTTGGTAAAATAGCCCTTACACAGCCTGGAGGTGTTTTGGGTCATTGTCCTGTTGAAAAACAAATTATAGTCCCACTAGGCGCAAACCAGATGGAATGGTGTATTGTTGCAGAATGCTGTGGTAGCCATGCTGGTTAAGTGTGCCTTGAATTCTAAATAAATCACACACGGTGTCACCAGAAAAGCACCCCCACACCATCACACCTCCTGCCCCATGCTTCACGGTGGAAACCACACATGTGGAGATCATCCGTTCACCGACTCTGTGTCTCACAAAGACATGGAGGTTGGAACCAAAAATCTCAAATTTGGACTCATCAGACCAAAGGACAGATTGTTTGTGTTTCTTGGCCCAAGCAAGTCTCTTATTATTGGTGTCCTTTAATAGTGTTTTTTTGCAGCAGCAATTCGACCATAAAGGCCTGATTCACACAGTCTCATCTGAACAGTTGATGTTGAGATGTGTCTGTTACTTGAACTATATAAAGCATTTATTTGGGCTGCAATTTCTGAGGCTGGTAACTCTAATGAACGTATTCTCTGCAGAAGAGGTAACTCTGGGTCTTCCTTTCCTGTGGCGGTCCTCATGAGAGCTAGTTTCATCATAGCGCTTGATGGTTTTTGGGACTGCACTTGAAGAAACTTTAAAATGTATGGACATTTTCCTCATTGACTGACCTTCAAGTCTTAAAGTAATGATGGACTGTAGTTTCCCTTTGCTTATTTGAGATGTTCTTACCATAATATGGACTTGGTCTTTTACCAAATAGGGCTGTAAACCATCCCTACTTTGTCACAACACAACTGATTGGCTCAAGCACATTAAAAGAAGGAAAGAAATTCCACAAATTAACTTTAACAAGGCACAGCTGTTAATTGAAATGCATTCCAGGTGACTACCTCATGAAGCTGGTTGAGGGGATGCCAAGAGTGTGCAAATCTGTCATCAAGGCAATGTGTGGCATCTTTGAAGAATCTGAAATATAAAATATATTTTAATTTGTTTATCACTTTTAAGGTTAATAAATGATTCCTTATGTGTTATTTCATAGGTTTTTGGCTTGACTATTATTTTACAATGTTGAAAATAGTAATAAATAAAGAAAAACCCTGGAATGAGTAGGTGTGTCCAAACTTTTGACTGGTACTGTGTAAGCGAAATATATATATATAACTAATACATTACATGCACCGGTGCACATATATCTAAGTGAATGTATTAGCTACTTTGTCATTCTGAATCAATGTAATTGCAAATGTGTATTTTCATATGTAAATATCTATGGAGGACCTTAACTATGTCTTTAGTCTAAGCCACACCGTCACTCAAACCTCAACACACAATGCATTTTTACCCTCTCCCTCGGAAGTAGCTGGCTGTGGTGAAACCAGACAAGTCCCATTAAATTGGAGAGTGGCATTAAGCAGCCAAACAGGATTATTTCTTCAAAAGAAACATTAGCTGCTTTTAGGAAGGAGTGTGCGAATGAGGCTTGCCCCCCTAATCTGCAGCACCTCTACGGTCAACACTCCTCACCAGACTCTCATTATCCCTCCGCCAATCCTTAATCCTTCCGTTTGTTTTGCTGAAGAGAGGGAGAGAGATGTAGGCAGATGGGAGGAGAGATAGATAGATTCTAAATGAGGGCAATTTGAGAAAAAAAACTAATATGTATGTTGTGGTGATTTATTCACTTTTCAATATGGACCAAATATCACCCTGTACTTGTTTTGAAAATGCATTTTAAAATCAAGTGTGGACGTAAGTGCAGTATGTGAGCACCGGGTCCAGTATGTGAGCACTGCTTGCAGTATCTGAGTACCGCGTGCAGTATGTGAGTACCATATGCAGTATGGGAATACCATATGTGTCTGTTAGGCTGTGTTTTGTGTATGTCTGCATACATGTGTGTGCACATAAGTGTATGTGTGCATGTCCATGTGTGTGTCGGCCTGTTCCATGTGTGTCCTGCCTGTACGTGTGTGTGCTGCCTGTACGTGTGTGTCTGCCTGTACGTGTGTGTGTCTGCCTGTACGTGTGTGTGCTGCCTGTACGTGTGTGTCTGCCTGTACGTGTGTGTGTCCTGCCTGTACGTGTGTGTCCTGCCTGTACGTGTGTGTCCTGCCTGTACGTGTGTGTGTCCTGCCTGTACGTGTGTGTCCTGCCAGTACGTGTGTCCTGCCTGTACGTGTGTGTCCTGCCTGTACGTGTGTGTGTCCTGCCTGTACGTGTGTCCTGCCTGTACGTGTGTCCTGCCTGTACGTGTGTGTGCTGCCTGTACGTGTGTGTGTCCTGCCTGTACGTGTGTTTCCTGCCTGTACGTGTGTCCTGCCTGTACGTGTGTCCTGCCTGTACGTGTGTCCTGCCTGTACGTGTGTGTGCTGCCTGCCTGCCTGTACGTGTGTGTGCTGCCTGTACGTATGTGTGTCCTGCCTGTACGTGTGTGTCTGCCTGTACGTGTGTGTGTCCTGCCTGTACGTGTGTGTCTGCCTGTACGTGTGTGTCCTGCCTGTACGTGTGTCCTGCCTGTACGTGTGTCCTGCCTGTACGTGTGTCCTGCCTGTACGTGTGTGTCCTGCCTGTACGTGTGTCCTGCCTGTACGTGTGTGTGCTGCCTGTACGTATGTGTGTCCTGCCTGTACGTGTGTGTCTGCCTGTACGTGTGTGTCCTGCCTGTACGTGTGTGCTGCCTGTACGTGTGTGCTGCCTGTACGTGTGTGTGTCCTGCCTGTACGTGTGTGTGTCCTGCCTGTACGTGTGTGCTGCCTGTACGTGTGTGTGTCCTGCCTGTACGTGTGTGTCTGCCTGTACGTGTGTGTGTCCTGCCTGTACGTGTGTGTGTCCTGCCTGTACGTGTGTGCTGCCTATACGTGTGTGTGTCCTGCCTGTACGTGTGTGTCTGTCTGTACGTGTGTGTGTCCTGCCTGTACGTGTGTGTGCTGCCTGTACGTGTGTGTGTCCTGCCTGTACGTGTGTGCTGCCTGTATGTGTGTGTCTGCCTGTACGTGTGTGTCCTGCCTGTACGTGTATGTGCTGCCTGTACGTGTGTGTGTCCTGCCTGTACGTGTGTGTGCTGCCGGTATGTGTGTGTGTCCTGCCTGTACGTGTGTGTCCTGCCTGTACCGGTGTGTCCTGCCTGTACATGTGTGTGTCCTGCCTGTACCTGTATGTCCTGCCTGTACGTGTGTCCTGCCTGTACGTGTATGTGTCCTGCCTGTACGTGTGTGTGCTGCCTGTACGTGTGTGTGTCTGCCTGTACGTGTGTGTGCTACCTGTACGTGTGTGTCTGCCTGTACGTATGTGTGTCCTGCCTGTACGTGTGTGTGCTACCTGTACGTGTGTGTCCTGCCTGTACCTGTATGTCCTGCCTGTACGTGTGTCCTGCCTGTACGTGTGTGTGTCCTGCCTGTACCTGTGTGTCCTGCCTGTACGTGTGTCCTGCCTGTACGTGTGTGTGTCCTGCCTGTACGTGTGTGTCTGCCTGTACGTGTGTGTCCTGCCTGTACGTGTGTCCTGCCTGTACGTGTATGTGTCCTGCCTGTACGTGTGTGTGCTGCCTGTACGTGTGTGTGTCTGCCTGTACGTGTGTGTGCTACCTGTACGTGTGTGTCTGCCTGTACGTATGTGTGTCCTGCCGGTACGTGTGTCCTGCCTGTATGTGTGTCCTGCCTGTACGTGTGTGTCCTGCCTGTACGTGTGTGTGTCCTGTCTGTACGTGTGTCCTGCCTGTACGTGTGTCCTGCCTGTACGTGTGTGTGCTGCCTGTACGTGTGTCCTGCCTGTACGTGTGTGTGCTGCCTGTACGTGTGTCCTGCCTGTACGTGTGTGTCTGCCTGTACGTGTGTGTACGTGTGTGTCTGCCTGTACGTGTGTGTCCTGCCTGTACGTGTGTCCTGTGTGTGTCCTGCCTGTACGTGTGTCCTGCCTGTACGTGTGTGTCCTGCCTGTACATGTGTGCTGCCTGTACGTATGTGTGTCCTGCCTGTACGTGTGTGTCTGCCTGTACGTGTGTGTGTCCTGCCTGTACGTGTGTGTCTGCCTGTACGTGTGTGTGTCCTGCCTGTACGTGTGTGCTGCCTGTACGTGTGTGCTGCCTGTACGTGTGTGTGTCCTGCCTGTACGTGTGTGTGTCCTGCCTGTACGTGTGTGCTGCCTGTACGTGTGTGTGTCCTGCCTGTACGTGTGTGTCTGCCTGTACGTGTGTGTGTCCTGCCTGTACGTGTGTGTGTCCTGCCTGTACATGTGTGCTGCCTATACGTGTGTGTGTCCTGCCTGTACGTGTGTGTCTGCCTGTACGTGTGTGTGTCCTGCCTGTACGTGTGTGTGCTGCCTGTACGTGTGTGTGTCCTGCCTGTACGTGTGTGCTGCCTGTATGTGTGTGTCTGCCTGTACGTGTGTGTCCTGCCTGTACGTGTATGTGCTGCCTGTACGTGTGTGTGTCCTGCCTGTACGTGTGTGTGCTGCCGGTATGTGTGTGTGTCCTGCCTGTACGTGTGTCCTGCCTGTACCGGTGTGTCCTGCCTGTACATGTGTGTGTCCTGCCTGTACCTGTATGTCCTGCCTGTACGTGTGTCCTGCCTGTACGTGTATGTGTCCTGCCTGTACGTGTGTGTGCTGCCTGTACGTGTGTGTGTCTGCCTGTACGTGTGTGTGCTACCTGTACGTGTGTGTCTGCCTGTACGTATGTGTGTCCTGCCTGTACGTGTGTGTGCTACCTGTACGTGTGTGTCCTGCCTGTACCTGTATGTCCTGCCTGTACGTGTGTCCTGCCTGTACGTGTGTGTGTCCTGCCTGTACCTGTGTGTCCTGCCTGTACGTGTGTGTCTGCCTGTACGTGTGTGTGTCCTGCCTGTACGTGTGTGTCTGCCTGTACGTGTGTGTCCTGCCTGTACGTGTGTCCTGCCTGTAAAATATGTGTCCTGCCTGTGTGTGTGTGCTGCCTGTACGTGTGTGTGTCTGCCTGTACGTGTGTGTGCTACCTGTACGTGTGTGTCTGCCTGCCGTATGTGTGTCCTGCCGGTACGTGTGTCCTGCCTGTATGTGTGTCCTGCCTGTACGTGTGTGTCCTGCCTGTACGTGTGTGTCCTGCCTGTACGTGTGTCCTGCCTGTACGTGTGTCCTGCCTGTACGTGTGTGTGCTGCCTGTACGTGTGTGTCCTGCCTGTACCTGTGTGTCCTGCCTGTATGTGTGTCCTGCCTGTACGTGTGTCCTGCCTGTACGTGTGTCCTGCCTGTACGTGTGTGTCCTGCCTGTACCTGTGTGTCCTGCCTGTACGTGTGTCCTGCCTGTACGTGTGTGTGCTGCCTGTACGTGTGTCCTGCCTGTACGTGTGTCCTGCCTGTACGTGTGTGTCCTGCCTGTACGTGTGTGTCCTGCCTGTACGTGTGCGTCCTGCCTGTACGTGTGTGTGCTGCCTGTACGTGTGTCCTGCCTGTACGTGTGTGTCCTGCCTGAAGCCTGCCTGTACGTGTGTGTGCTGCCTGTACGTGTGTCCTGCCTGTACGTGTGTGTGCTGCCTGGTGTCCTGCCTGTGTGTGTCCTGCCTGGACGTGTGTCCTGCCTGTACGTGTGTGTCCTGCCTGTATGTGTGTGTCCTGCCTGTCTGCCTGTACGTGTGTCCTGCCTGCCCGTGTGTCCTGCCTGTACGTGTGTGCACCTGTGTGTGTGTGCTGCCTGTACGTGTGTCCTGCCTGATGTGTCCTGCCTGTACGTGTGTCCTGCCTGTATGTGTGTCCTGCCTGTTGTGTCCTGTCTGTATGTGTGTCCTGCCTGTGTTTGTGTCCTGCCTGTACGTGTGTCCTGCCTGTACGTGTGTCCTGCCTGTACGTGTGTCCTGCCTGTATGTGTGTCCTGCCTGTACGTGTGTGTGTCCTGCCTGTACGTGTGTGTGCGGCCTGTACGCGTGTGTCCTGCCTGTACGTGTGTGTGTCCTGCCTGTACGTGTGTGTGTCCTGCCTGACGTGTGTGTGCAAACCTGCCTGTACCTGTGTGTCCTGCCTGTACGTGTGTGTGTCCTGCCTGTACGTGTGTGTGTCCTGCCTGTACCTGTGTGTCCTGCCTGTACGTGTGTGTGTCCTGCCTGTACGTGTGTGTGTCCTGCCTGTATGTGTGTCCTGCCTGTACGTGTGTGTGTGCTGCCTGTATGTGTGTGTGTCCTGCCTCAGCGACCCTCTCTCCTTAATAAAATAATGGTTTGTGTTTTTCCCTGATTAGGAACACATTTGGTCAGCTCTGGCTGAGCCAGGCCGGGGAGGGGAGGGATTTGAGGGCCGCACCGGGGGTCCTATACTCCGGGGGTCTCCTCGCCTGCTCCTTCCTCTCCTCCCCTCAGAAGTCCCATCTGCTCACGGGGCCACAAGGTCGCCCCCAGAGAAGCATCCCACGGTGGGATGACCTCGCGCTGCCTCCATCGGGGGGGTAACCTTAGTTCCCCCTAAAAGTCCCCTCTCCCCTTCCTGCAGGGAGATAACACACACATATACACACACACTGGTCGCACAGAAGCATAACACACACAGTCTCCATCCCCATAGGTCAGGTTTGTCTGATGGAGGGTAGGGTGTGCTCAGTTCTGCCTCTGTGGCTGCAGCCCTGTTGCCTCGGCGACACCCTGTGTGGTAGATCACTGGCTCTGATAGTGTAAACATGATCACTTTAAGCTGGTTTAAATCAGGAGCCCTTGAAGCATTACCTTTAGAGAGAGAAGGAGGAAGAGAAGTATGGAGAGAGAGAGGATGGAGAGACAGAGAGAGAGTGAGAGAAGATAGCTGTGAGGGCAAACAGCATGGAAGATATACACATCCCACCCTCACAGCATGGAAGATATACACATCCACCCACACAGCATGGGATATCTACACATCCTACTCTCACAGCATGAGATATCTACACATCCTACTCTCACAGCATGAGATATCTACACATCCACCCTCACAGCATGGGATATCTACACATCCACCCTCACAGCATGGGATATCTACACATCCCACTCTCACAGCATGAGATATCTACACATCCCACTCTCACAGCATGAGATATCTACACATCCACCCTCACAGCAAGGGATATCTACACATCCTACTCTCACAGCATGAGATATCTACACGTCCACCCTCACAGCATGGGATATCTACACATCCACCCTCACAGCATGGGATATCTACACATCCCACTCTCACAGCATGAGATATCTACACATCCCACTCTTTCAGCATGGGATATCTACACATACACCCTCACAGCATGGGATATCTACACATCCCACTCTCACAGCATGAGATATCTACACATCCCACTCTCACAGCATGAGATATCTACACATCCACCCTCACAGCATGGGATATCTACACATACACCCTCACAGCATGGGATATCTACACATCCCACTCTCACAGCATGAGATATCTACACATCCCACTCTCACAGCATGAGATATCTACACATCCACCCTCACAGCATGGGATATCTACACATCCTACTCTCACAGCATGAGATATCTACACATCCACCCTCACAGCATGGGATATCTACAC
Organism: Oncorhynchus masou masou; assembly: GCF_036934945.1. Lineage (NCBI taxonomy): Eukaryota > Metazoa > Chordata > Actinopteri > Salmoniformes > Salmonidae > Oncorhynchus > Oncorhynchus masou. The sequence goes on from NC_088220.1 coordinate 74,464,154, forward strand.
ATCCACCCTCACAGCATGGGATATCTACACATCCCACTCTCACAGCATGAGATATCTACACATCCCACTCTCACAGCATGAGATATCTACACATCCCACCCTCACAGCATGGGATATTTACACATCCCACCCTCACAGCATGGGATATCTACACATCCCACCCTCACAGCATGCGATATTTACACATCCCACCCTCACAGCATGGGATATCTACACATCCCACTCTCACAGCATGAGATATCTACACATCCCACCCTCACAGCATGAGAGATGTATACATCCCACTCTCACAGCATGAGATATGTATACATCCCACCCTCACAGCATGGAAGATGTATAATCCCACCCTCACAGCATGGAAGATGTATAATCCCACCCTCACAACATGAGAGATGTATCAATCAATCAGTCAATCAAATGTATTTATAAAGCCCTTTTTACATCAGCTGATGTCACAAAGTGCTATACAGAAACCCAGCCTAAAACCCCAAGCAGCAAGCAATGCAGATGTAGAAGCACGGTGGCTAGGAAAAACTCCCTAGAAAGGCAGGAACTCAAGAAGGAACCAGGCTCTGAGGGGTGGCCAGTCATCTTCTGGCTCTGCCGGGTGGAGATTATAACAGTACATGGCCAAGATGTTCAAATGTTCATAGATGACCAGCAGAGTCAAATAATAATCATCATGGTTGTAGAGGGTGCAACAGGTCCGCACCTCAGTAGTAAATGTCAGTTGGCTTTTCATAGCCGATCATTCAGAGGTAGAGACAGCAGGTGCGTTAGAGAGAGAGTCAAAAACAGCAAGTCCGGGACAAGGTAGAATGTCCGCTGAACAGGTCAGGGTTACATAGCCACAGGCAGAACAGTTGAAACTGGAGCAGCAGCACGACCAGGTGGACTGGGGACAGCAAGGAGTCATCAGGCCAGGTAGTCCTGAGGCATGGTCCTAGGGCTCAGGTCCTCTGAGAGAAGAGAGAGAGAGAGCGAGAAAGAGAGACAATTAGAGGGAGCATACTTAAATTCACACAGGACACCGGATAAGACAGGAGAAATACTCCAGATATAACAGACTGACCCTAGCCCCCCAATATATAAACTATTGCAGAATAATTACTGGAGGCTGAAACAGGAGGGGTCGGGAGACATTATGGCCCGTCCTACTATACCCCGGACAGGGCCAACCAGGCAGGATATTCTTGCGTTCTAACTACCCGCTATTCAAAGTGCTCTGAACAAATTAAGGGAATTGTTCACAAACATTGGCACATCCTAAGATCCGATGATAGTCTCGGTAATGTGTTTTCAGACCTTCCCTTGGTCGTATTCTCGCGGGGCAGAAATCTCAGAGACCATTTGGTAAACTCTGATTTACCACCCCAAGATATTCCTGAACAACGTCTATTTGCGCCCCTACTGGATGGAAATTACAAATGTAATGGCTGTGCTCAATGCAATGGCACTTATAATGTAGATCCTTCAAACACCCCCAAACAGGGAAACAGATCCCAATAAAAGGTGTTATTACGTGCTCCACTAAGGCAGTTATTTATCTTATAACTTGTCCTTGTGGTAAAAATTATGTAGGTAAAACAAAGCGCAAATTAAAAGTACGTATCTCAGAGCATCGTAGCACCATTAGGTGTAAAAACTTTACTTATCCAGTTGCGGCCCACTTCTTGGAGGCAGGCCACTCGATTTCGTCTCTGCGTTATATTGGCATCGAACATGTCACCCTCCCTAGAAGAGGGGGTGACCTTGATAATTTATTGTTAAAACGAGAGGCTGCCTGGATCTTTAATTTAAAGACCCTTGTGCCCTTCGGTCTCAACGTAGATTTTGATCTGAAGCCATTTTTGTGATTATTGTGACTTTGCCATTGTAATTGTTTGTAAGCTTGTGTAGTCAAATGAATCTATGATCGTATGCTATCCATTTGTTGTTTGTATGCTGTTCTTTGTATGACATTTTAATATTTGATTATTAACACCTCTTGAAACTCTAGGGGCGCTATATCATTTTTGGATAAAAAGACGTGC